>NC_056728.1:1678551361-1678658861 GCF_019279795.1 Protopterus annectens | reverse complement strand
GCTCACACTTGATCCTAATGTGAAGTTGGTGACAGTCAGATGGGGGTGGGGGTTAACATGGAATCCTTGAGTGCTGTGGAAATTTTAATATTTTTTGTGTTAGTTAATATTTTAAAGATTCAGATATTTATTGGAGGAATAAAATTAACTCTTCACCCTATACACACGTGTATACAGTGCTGATTATAACTGTGATCTGGCTCTGTTTTATATTTAACTCTTACATTCATACCTCTCAAGTGTACCTCACTACAAGGAATGTACTTGAGGTCTTAAAAAGTTCATGTTCCTCAGAGTTCCACATTGAAAGGTTTGTCACACATTCAGTGTTAAGAATTTTTTAACTGATATCCATGTTAAATATAAATTAATCATGTTAATTCATTTAAATATATTTTTATAAATAAAACCAGCATATTCTGACCATCCTATGACCTTCCTATTTGAGATTGTTAGTAAGCTATCCTATGACCTTGCTATTTGAAGTTGTTAGTAAGCCGTTAGTATGTGTTCCACATTTTGCCAATTTGTTCCACATTACAAGGGCTAATTTTCCTCATGCTGGAGAAGGAAGGTTGAAAGCTATGCTTACATTTCAGTTTTTTTATGCAGTTTGTTACTAGATATAAGTGTCTTTTGTGGGATCTAAAATGCATGCAGGTTACATTTTTTTTCATCTTATAATGACAAAATGTAAGTCTAAAAATAATGTTGCCATTTTGACTAAAACATCTTTGCATTTTGAAGTTTGTATTTCAAACTGTGATCCAGATGTTTGACTTTATTTGATCATAAAATATTTTTATTTATTTACTTTACATTTTTTGCCAGATAGTACACTGATTAAAAGGGACCATTTACAGGCACTGCACAGGTGAAAATGGAACAGAAAGGCAGTAAGCTGCTTATATTAGAAGCAGAACAGAAAGTTACAATATGTAACAAAAAAAAATTGCAGTAGCAGTTAATAGATCTGTGACATCTCTCCTCTGGGCCAGTGATCAAGGAACCTCAGTCCTTACCACTGACACTGGTGGGGAGCATTCACTGTGAGAAAAATAGACACACAGTATTTTCAGTTGCAGCCCTGTGCACCAAGTACACTTTCTTTTTAAGAGCACATACAGACTGCACACTCTAGTCCTGGGATGGGCTTTCTCTCTAGGCCCCAAAATAAGACTCCCCACTGAGCACTATAGAGCTGAGTCCTTAGCCAGGTGTTCCAGGCCAAGTCCTTCATCACCCTGTCTGTGAAATCAATGCTCTCAGTGTCCCTGTTCAAAGTAGCTATCACACAAACTCTCTGTGAGATTTGATTTTCACACACACACACACACACACACACACACACACACACACACACACACACACACACACACCTGGGAAAGGCTGGCACAGCTTACCCACTCTGCCACCTCCACCCAGACTATAAGGTAGATTTACTGCCACCAGATCACCCAAATCCAGCTACTTTAAGGATCTTACCAGGGTACCCAGGTACACTTAGTAAAATTAATACTTATACAAATTATAGTATTTAACCTAGCAGCAAAACTTGCAGGAATGTGGAGTCACAGTGACACTAAATAAGTGCAAGTACTCTCAAAGGTTAAATATTTTCTAAAAGACCAGCCACAATGAAAGGTTAGATATATTTAATAATAACCAATAAAAAAATGAAAGTACTGAATATCTATTTACAGTAAACACCACAGTTTCAATCACAGGAAATACAAAAAATAACACAGATGGAAAGACTCATACAAATGCAGAAAAAAGCAACATTTAACTAATCTCACTATATTTTTTAACTGACTGAAGAATTACTGTTCCCCAGTTCCTTACTAAAGCAAAGCAAGATGGAAATGGATGAGTGTCTTGTCAGGTCCAAAAACAGAGTGCACTCCTCCCATCTCTCACTAGATTTCAAATACAATTTCAGTGCTGGCTACGGAATAACATCACATCTGGTCACCTGACTCTGTGGTTCCCAAACTACCCTCTCACTAGAAGCTGAGCCAGAATCTGGCACTGATGTGTCGCAATGCATGTATAGAACTATAGCTAAGGTTTATTGCAACATCTGGAAATTGTAAAGTAATCCCACACTTCCACCTTTCCTGTAGAAACTAACAAGCTATTCTCTAGCACTGCAGGGTAGCATTTAGTTCAGCACTAAGGACAATAGATCAGGATCCCAGCCCAGGCTTTTCACAGATAACATGAGCAACTTTACAAATACATTTTTAACACAAGAATCTGTACAAATCAGTTTGCTATTCAAATCCACATATAATTATTTACAAAGCTCCAGCTAGCTATGCTGGCATATGTTACACATGCACTGCCCTACCCCCCCCCCAGCATAGCTGACACTATCTCACATCATCACATCTCTCCATCCTTTGAAGACTCAAGCTATTTTTTAAGAGACCCTGGAGGAATATTGCTTGAGAGAAATGAGCCTGTCTGGGAACACATTAACCCATACCCTGTCTTGACAGCCCATCTGCATTGGCATTGCTGACCCCACTACAGTTCTGCACTGTCATGTCATATACCTACAACTCTAGGCTCCACTGTAATAACTTGTCATTTTTCTGGCTGGCTCAATGTAGCCATGTTAAGGGATTGTGGTCTGTAACCACTGTGAATTTCCTTCCATACAGATAGGGCTGAAGTTTTTGCAGTGTCCATACTATGGCTAGGCATTCGCTTTCTACATTGGAGTCTACAACTGAGATGTACAACAGGGTGCTCTTCTCCTTATGAGGAAACCTGGCTGAGTACAACCCCTACCCCATTGTTTGAAGCATCCATCCGTACAACAAATTATTTGCTGTAATCTGGACTGGCTTAGCACAGGGGGTCCTCCCAAAGCCTCTGTAAGTTTTTTGGAATGCCTGCTTGCAGGCTGGGGTCAACACAACTGTATCTGGCCTGTTTTACTTAATCAGGTCTGTGGGGAGAGCAGCTATTGTATTATAATTTGAAACAAACTTTCTATATTATCCCACTGTCCCCAAGAATGCCTTAACCTGCTGTTTAGCAACAAGGGCAGACCATGCCTGAATAGCCTCCACTTTGGCAGGTTCTGGCCTGATCTTACCGCTCCACACTCTGTGTCCTAGGCCGGAGACCTCTGTCATACCCACCTGACACTTACTGGGAATAATGGTCAACCCTGCCTTTTTCAGTCTGCCCAGGACTGCCCTGACATGCTGAAGGTGCTCTTGCCAAGAATGGCTGTAGATGGCAATATCATCCAGGTAAGCAAGGGCATAATCTCATGATCCTGCTAGGATATGATTTACCAGCCTCTGGAATGTTGCTGGGGCATTTTTTATTCAAAATGCATCTTCATGAACCCATATAATTGAAAAAAATCACAAAGGATGAGCTCTCTCTAGCACTGGGAGTCAAGGGCACTTGCCCATAGCCCTTGGTCAGATCAGTAGTGGTCAGATACTTAGCCCCACCCAGCTGCTCTAAGGCTTCATCTGTCCTAGGCATGTGGTAAGCATATGACTCTGTGTGACTGTTTAGTTTTCTGTAGTCCACTCAGAACTTGGTACTGCCATCCTTCCTGGGTACCAGCACTACTGGGGAGGCCCATGGACTGTTGGACTTCTGGATTACTCCCAGTTCCAACATTTCCTGTATCTCCTCCTTCAGAGTCTGTCTGACTCACTCAGGCACCCTGTAAGGGGCCTGCTTGATAGGTCTTTAGGGTCTTTTATCCACATGGTATTGCACCAGGTGGGTGTACCCAGGATTCCCAGTGAAAATGTCCCCAAACATCTGTAACACTGCTCTGAATTCTCTAACCTGGGTAGGAGATAGCTGCTGGGATACTGCTACCCCTTCCACTGAGGTGCCGGTCTGAGCATTACTGAACAGATCAGTCACCAGATCCCCCTCAGACTCCTCTTGCCACCCACTGCAAATACTCAGCACAAGGCCCTCCCTATCATGATAAGGCTTCATCATGTTAATATGGTACAGTTTGTGCCCCTGCCTCCTGCCTAGTAGTTTTACCATGCAGTTAACATTACTGACCTTCCTTGCCACTTTGAAGGGTCTTTCCCACGCTGCCTGCAGCTTATTATGTCTGACTGGAATAAGCACCATAACCTGCTGTCCCACAGCATACTCTCAGGCTCAAGAATTCTTGTCATACCAGACCTTTTCCTGCTGTTTGACTCCTGCTAGGTTCTTCTGGGCCAAGTCCATGAGCTCCATAAGCCTTGTCCCGAGGTTTAGGATATATGCCACAACACACTCCTTGTGGGATCCACACTCCCACTCATCACAAAACAAATCCAAGGGCCCCCTCACTTAATGCCCATACAGCAACTCAAATGGTGAAAAACCAGTGGATTCTTGGAGTATCTCTCTGTATGCAAACAGCAGATGGGGCAAATATTTGTTTCATTCTCTGTTAAACTGGTCTGCAAATGCCCTTTGCATGGTCTTCAGTATAGAGTTTAACCTCACTTCAGAACCATACGTCTAGGGGTGGTAGGGGTAGTCTTTAGGTGCTTCAACCCACAGCACTCCCACAGACAAGACAGTAGGTCTGACATGAAATTGGTACCTCTGTGAGTCAGTATTTTTCTCAGGAAACCTACCCTGCTGAAAATATCTAACAAAGCATTTGCCACCTTCTCTGCCTCAATGGAGGACATAGCCACAGCCTCAGGATATCTAGTAGCATAATCTACTACCACTAGGATATATTTCTTTCCTGTGGAACTTGAGGTACTCAGAGGCCCCACAATATCCATAGCTAGCCTATGAAATGGCTCCTGAATCACAGGCAAAGGCATCAAATGAGCTTTGCACTTGTCTTCTGAGTTGCATACTTTTTGGCACTGTTCACAGGTTCTGGAGTACCCCGTTACATCCCTTGCAATCTCAGGCCAATAAAAGTTCTGCATAATATGTCCCTTGGTATGCTTTCTGCCCATATGACTGGCAAAAGGAATGTCATGGGCTATAGCTAGAAGTGCCAGATGGTAAGCTCTGGACACTAACAACTGCTGTATTACCTCACCCTCTAGCTCTCCCTCAGAGATCCACTCTCTGTGCAGTAATCCTTTGATTCAGTATACAGACTCCCCTTTTCCTTGAGAATCAGGTGCCTCCTTAGCTACCTCCCTCAAGCATCATAATGTAGTGTCTGAGAGCTGAGCTTTTCTCAACTCTTTTTTGTGACCCTTCCCAGCTCCCCTTCTACAGGACATCTGGTATCTTCTGACACTGTCAGACTGGGTACTACCACTCACATCTGCCCTTGCAGTCACCCTGTCCAAGGGAACATCGGTACCTATCAGCAGCTGTGGCTCACCTTCAGACTCACTGCTATAGAGTAGCTACATCCCTGAAATAGCCCACATTACCAGCCCTGAATTCAGGTGTGGGGTCTCTCTGGGTCTTCCTCAGGCTACCAGGCCCACATGCCTGTCTCCAAGCCTGACTACTTGTAACTGCATGCACACAAGTTACTGCATTATCAAAATCATTCCATATTATGACATCTGCAGGGATATCCCCCAAAAAAACCTACTTGCTTGCTATCTTTTCCACCCTCCCAGTCAAGATGAACCCTGGCCAAAGGTATTTGGAATGGAGTCCTTTCTAAAGCTTTGACTGGAGTGGACTGCCCAAGGAAGTACTGGTCCTCCTTTACCATTACGGGCTTCACAATGGTTATGTCAGAGAATGTGTCTCTCTCTTGGCAGTGGCCTGTTTCTCATCTGTTAAGACAGGATAAAAACCTTTGGTGATAGTTTGGTACCCCTAATGTTTCCAGACAACTTACCACTGGCATACTGTTATTTGCACTTCCTGACTTCCTCACCTTTTTTCCCCCACCTTGCTTCAGTGGACATTTGTATGCTACATGGCCTCTCTGGTTACATTTAAAACATCTAAACCCAGATCCTGACCATGTAGCTGAACTAGTGGCTTCCCCTTTTACTGGTGGACTCTGTTGGGGTGGTTTGGCTGCCTATCGTGGGTTCCCTTATATCCATGTGCAGCACTGGGTATCCACTTCTTCTGCAGTGGTGCCCTGCTTCCCAAGTACAGATCCCCTTTTCTCCCCAGCTCATTTGCAGAGATACACTCCTCATCTGCCGACCAGATTTTCATGTCCTCAGGCAAAATGCTAAGGGCTTGTTCCCTCACCAAAAGGTCTGCCAGCCTTTTGAAAGTGGTGAACTGGCACCCATTCACCGACCTATGAAAATAAGTGCTTAGCTGAGCAATATAATCACATTCACTTTCATCTGCCCTATGTCTATGTTCATAAAAAAGAAAGAAGAAAAAAGAAAACTCCTTGGCTGCTGAAGGCAACTCAGGTAGAGCGAACACAATTTAAGTAGTATATCCTGAGTTAGCCACCATGAATTTCAACAACATACATCCGAAACATAAACAAATTTTAATCTGTTAAAATGCAACAACTGGTGTTGAGGTTATAACACAAGCCTTGCAGGAGAAAAAGGTGAAGCAGGTGAATGATCAAATCTATGAGCTTCTCATGGAACGTAGGATTGGCCAAGAATTGTATAATTTCTTCAGTGTTGACCATCCAGTTACTCCGACTATAATTGGTCTGCCAAAAGTGCACAAAAACCCAGATGATCCACCATTAAGACCAATTGTAGCAGGACAAGTATGAGTCACAGAACCCCTCTCCATGTTTGTTGAAAATAAACTGAAGTCACAGTTACCAAGAATAGAAACCATAATAAAAGATACAGGCACTTTTCTAAAGCAATTATCTGGTAAAATGAGCAAAATGCAACATGGAACTAAGGTACTTCTAGTAACATTAGATGTTAACAATCTCTTCACAGTCATACTGCATGACTTTGGAATTGATGCATTGAGAGCTCTTGCTTGGGATATGAAGTTTAATGTGGACATCCTCTGCTGCCTATTAGAAATCATTTTACAGAATAACATTTTTTTCTATGGTAACAAGTGCTATCTACAAACATGGGGGGGTGGCAATAGGCACCCCATGTGCCAACACTTATTCCAATCTAGTGCCTGCGCAATGGGAATGCCAGAAGGTATTGAATCCAATTAACCCATGGCCGAATTACCTGCTATATTATGGGCATTTTGTGGACAATATTTTTATTGTGTGGACTGGACAGGAGAATGATTTGTATAATTTCATTGATTACTTACATTCCACCACAGAGTTCTTGAAATTTTCAGTCAAATGTTTGGACAAAAAAATTGATTTTTTAGATGTTAACATCAAATATGATAATATACAAGGTTTACAGACAGCTATACATCGAAAGGATACATGGTGGAATAATTATTTACACCGCCAGATCATGCATCCGAGATATATATATATAAATATTATGGATAATCAAGTAGTACGTATTTCTAGACTGTGCACAGAATATAGCACTTTGAAGCAAGAGTGTGTACTTCTAGAAGAACATCTGCGCAGAAGGGGTTATAAAGACACAGCTCTTGATATATCAATAGATTTTGATACCCTTAGAAGGACTAGGGGTTGTCCCTATTATTATTCTGAGTCCACATTTGATAAGGAGACTAGAACATAGGGAGTTAGGCAACCCCAAAAAATGAACTGCTTACTCACATATAGTTCGGACAACAAGCAAATATGTAAAATCATTAGGAAGTACTGGTCAATTCTACTTGAAGATGAGAAAATTAAAACATTAATAGGGGACCAACCAAGATTTGTTGATAAAAACAAAAAAAATTTAAAACGGCTATTATGTAATAAAGATGGCCATCAGAAAAGAGCTCCCATTACAACAACAGGAACTAAGAAGTGTGGAAAATGTAAAGCTTGCTCGTATATTAATCCTGTTCCAGGCTTTTTAACACCCTGCCAATGGCAAAGAATATTCTTTCATGGCCTCTGTAACATGCAATACATGACAGCTAGTATATTTAGCCACCTGCCATTTATGCTCAGCTTTTTATGTAGGGAAAATGGACCAAAGGTTTAAGGATCGCATTTTAAGACATCTGAGAGATATATCTCATTTAGAAATCCAAAACAGCTTAGCGGATCATGTTAAACTCTTCCCTACTCATTCCTTTTACTTTCAAGCTATAGATCTCATTATTCCGAAATTGAAAGGAGGAGATATAAAAACCCTAACGGAGACACGTGAAACTGAATGGATTATAAATATCCAAGCACATAAGTCCCCAGGTTTAAACACTATAGTTCCCCTTAAGCCTATATTAAAGAATAGGTGCCTAACGATCAGCTGATTCTGTGAGGAGGCCTGGTTATTGTGATGTCATGGATTCGAAGTTGATGAAGGTGTGTCCTACTTAGAGGTGAGATAGGTGCCTGCTTGTTTTAAAATAAATAGAGCTCAGCTCAAGGGATCATACAAACCGAAGAAGGGTACACAGCTGAAAGCGCTTTTCGTTCTTTTTTGTTTTTGTCTTTTGTTTTAAACTTGGAACCAGTTGTTTCATTTTAACAGATTAAAAATGTTTTATGTTTCGGATGTATGTTGTTGATGTCTGTGGTGGCTAACTCAGGATATACTACTTAAATTATGTCTATGCTCACAATTTTTTTTTCTGTAAGCTTCAGGTGTTAACTTAAAACATTCCAATAAACATTGTTTAACACTGCATAATTTAACCAATCAGTATCAGACAATTTAGAAACAGCAGTTACAGCTTTACCATGGAGAAAGGGGGTCAGGAACTGTACCCAGAGCCCTTGGTCAGCATCATACTCTTTACATTCTGTTTCACATATATGAATGAAGCTATCAAAAGTATCACTTTCTGTATATTGTGGAATAAATTAATGATCTTTGTTGCTTCTGGGGTTGGATTATTCCTTTCCCCATTACCTCCATGTTCCTGTTGAAGAGTGAGCATGTCTGTCATGTTAACGCTGCTTCTCATTTTCTTTGGCTTCCAGGTGCAGCAGTCTCCTTACCAATTATAATTCCGTATGGTTTGCCTCCAGTTCAAGTCTGTAACTCCAGATGGACTTTTAAGTCATCTGATGAAAAGGTAAACTGTTCTGTTTCTGAGGGATGCAAATCCCCATCACCAGACTGGTTGTCTTCCTGGTTGCTGGTGTGTGCTGCAGCTGTGACTATGGCTGAAATAATTTCTTCTTTAGTCAGGTTGGTATGTGCCAGGCCTTTGGATTTGCATACCTTAGCCAAGTGGGTCACTATCAGCTTGCCATAATCCTCTGCTGATATCTATGCCTGCTTTCCCTGACTAAACTAACTACAAAAATAAATAAAATTGTTGAGAAAAATGAAACTCTGAATGTTTACCTTGTGGCTGCTGAGAGTACAAATACCTTTAGTGACAACTGCTTACAGGTTGCAGAAGTTCAGTTGATATCCCACCACTGCCACCAATATGTGATGTCCTTCCTCTGAGCCAGTGATCAAGGAGCCTCAGTCCTCACCACTGTCACCAGGGGAGGGGGAATGTTCACTGTAAGAAAAATAGACACACAAAGTATTTTCTGCTGCAGTCCTCTGCACCAAGTACAGTTTCCCTTCAGAGCACTCAGAGAATGCACACTCCAGTCCTGGGCTGGGCTTTCTCTCCAGGCCCCAAATAAGACTCCCCATTGATAACTATATAGCTGAGTCCTTAGCTGGGTGTTCCATGCCAAGTCCTCCACCACCACCTCTGTGAAATCAGTGCTCTCATTGTCTCTGTTCAAAGTAGCTGTCACATACACTCTCTTTGAGATTTGATTTTCACACATGCACAACCACCTGGGAAAGGCTGGCACAGATTACCCACTCTACCACTTCCATCCAGACTATAAGGTAGATTTACTGCCACTAGAACACCCAAAGCCAGCTTACTTTAAGGCTATTACCAGGGTACCCAATTACACTTAGTACAATTAATACTTATACAAATAGGTAGTGTTTAACCAAGCAGCAAGACTTACAGGAATGTGGAGCCACAGTATCACTAGACAAATGCAAGTACTCTCAAAGGTTAAATATTTTCTTAAAGACCAGCCACAATGACATGATTAGATATATCCAATAATAAATAATAAAAAAAATGAAAATACTGAATTTCTATTTACAATAAACACCAGAGTTTCAATCACAGAAAGTATAATTAAATAACACTGATGGAAAGATTCAGACAGATGCAAAAAAAAAAAAAACTTTAGCTAATTTCACTATATTTTTTAACTGACTAAACAATCACTGTTCCCTAGTTACTTACTAAAGCAAGGCAAGATGGAAATGGATGAGTGTCTTGTCAGGTCCAAAAACAGAGTGCACTTCTTACATCTTTCATTAGTAATTAAATACAATTTTAGTGCTGGCTACAGAATTACATCACATCTAGTCATGTGACTCTGTGGTTCCCATACTACCCTCTCACTGGAAACTGAGCCAGGATCTGGCACTGATGTGTCCCAATGCACACATAGAACTTTACCTAACATTTATTTCAGCATCTGGAAACTGTAAAACATTTTCAGCACTTCCACACTTCCTGCAGAAACTAACAAACCATTCTCTGGCACCCCAAGGTAGAAATTAGTTCACCACTACGGACAATAGAGTAGGATCCCAGCCCAGGCTTTTCACAGACATTCCATCTCTGGCTGCATTCAGACCTGTGAGATAAAATCTTTACGGCCTAAACCAAGTCATTTAATTTCAAGCTATTTTTTTCTTAAAGTTGGCTGGGCTGAGCTTAACCCCTTCCCTTCCAGTATCCTCTGTTAAAATATATACATTTCATCAGTTACAGCAGTGCAGTCTGAAATTCACATATATTTCTTTTCTGTCCAGCAGGACCCACTGCTGATACATTTTTAACACAAGCAACCTTACAAATGACATTTTAATGCAAGCATCTGTACAAATCAGTTTGCTACTCAAATGACATATACTTCTTTACAAAACTCCAGCTAGCTATGCTGGCATATGTTACACATGCACTGCCCTACTCCTCCTGGCACAGCTGGCCTACTTCACATAATCACAAGATCTAGCAAGAATTATATCAAACATACACAATTTACATGATTTTGTTGAGTATTGATGTCTGTTGTCAATAAAAAAATATATTTTTACTCTTCTCTTTATTAATTTTACAGAAGTTAAAAAATCATAAACTTAAGAACAAATTATTAGAATACAATTCACAATCCATTACTGGATAAGAAGGGAAGTTCAAAATTTAAGAACAATGCAGTATTGAATATATTGATTAATGAATATACTTGACCTAATTGATCATTTTCTCTAAACCTTTCCACACAAAACTACAATGCCCATTTTCCCACATAAATTGTCACCTGGGATAAGTTCCTCCGTATTTAAGTCCTTATCTTAGTGATATCAGCTTGGGTTGTATCCTTGCCTTTGACCAAAAATCAGTTAACTAGGGTATGGATTATTTCCAAAACTGTCCCTAAACTCTTTATTGTGAGAGTTAATCTATATATGTTATACTTGCAAGAAGTTTTTGACTGTAAGTACAGCTAAAATTACTTAATAAAATAACTGTCTGATTTATCTGTAATATTTTATTACAACTCAACATCTTTTAAACTGGTACTTTGTTATTGCTTTGTCATTTAGTCAGATCCATTTTTTTGTGACTTCAAGGACTTGAGCACTCCCGGCCCTTGTTTCAAAAAATGCTTCTTTTAAGTTCTTCCAGATTTGTGTATTTGTATTCATTACTTAAGCAATGCTATCTATCTACTTTAGCCTCAGCTGTCCTCTTCTGCCTTTGCCTTTGCTTTTGATCTTTCCCATCATCAGTGTTTTCTCTGTTGAATATTGTGTTTTCATTATGGGGGCAAAGTGAATGAATATTAGTTTTGCAGTCAGGTCTTTCAGTGAAAAGTCTGAATTTGTTTCCAATAGTATTGACTGCTTTGATCTTGTTATAAACAATGGAATTTGCTGGTTTTCTCCAACACCACAGTTCAAAAGTACCAATTTTCCTGAGTATAACTTATTTATAGTCCAGCTGTCATTGTCACATGTTAATATGGAGACTTTGGTGGACAATGCAGTACATGTTCCTTAGAATATTATCCAGATTTGCAGTAGCTTTCCTTTCAAAAAGCAGGCATCTTTTATTGTCATGGATGCAGTCACCATTTGCAGAGATCTCTGAGGCTAGGAAAATAAAATTTGTTACTGCATGCAGTTGCATCTGTTTTCAAAAACAATGATAGGGTTAAATGATATGATTTTATTTATTTAGTTATTTATTTATTCATATGTTGAACAAGCCAGTTTTTGCACTTTCTAATTTCATCTTCATCAAGGCTGCTCAACCCTTCCTGACTTTCATGCAGCAGAGTGGTGTCATCTGCATATCAGAGGTTAATAATATTTTTCCTGAAATATTGATTCCTACATTTCTCATAGAGACTTTTAATAAACAAGGATATTATAAAAGCAAGGCATTCAAACTGAATTAAATTTGAGGAATGCAATGAGAGATTTAAAATATTTGCTTGTATTGAATTATGATGGGCTAGAAAAGACGACATTAGAAAGAGTTATAAGGAAGTGGGCTGAATACTTAATTAGTTGTGTTTAATAAAAGCAAAAATGACAGTACCTTACCATGAATGGTCACAGGCTCCACCAGCTTACTTAGAAAGATTTTTGTTTCATGAAAGAAAAATTCTAAAAAAAAATATTTAATTGAATAAATTATGTAGCAGTCCATATTCTCGTGTTGATATCGTAAACTGTATTTACAGGGTTGTGTGTTAAAGATAGCCAAAATATAATCACCTTGTTCATTTTCTCTAAATTGCCTTCCTTGGTGAGTTGCAGTGGTGGCAAGCTGAGAAGAGCAGGCCAGACTTTCCTATAGGATCATAGGATCTTAGGAATTACAAGGCAAATGGGTCCAGAGACAGTCTGAGCCTTGGCAATGTCCACCCTCAAGATGTACCCCCAACCATGTTTAGAAGGGCAAAGAAGTTATGTTCAAAAATGAATTTACAGATACCCATCCAGTCATCTAGGCTTGATTTGAAGGATGTGAGGCAGTTGCTTTTCTAAAGATAAGGTAAGTGCTGAGTAAACAATTTGTCCATACAATGAGTTTTGTTTATAGGTTGATAGAGATGTTGGTCCTTAGTTCTGGTATTTGTGAAGCTGTTGATCTTGGTCTCTAACAGCATCTAAAGCCATTCATAAATCGCCACCTAAGAGTTTGTAAAAGACTGAGTATAAAGATATGCCTTTATGTCTCTCCTGGTATTTCAAGGTCTTTAGGCCAGTCATCTTCTTTGTTTTGGAACCTCTGGCACATTTCAAGTTGCCATATATGTCTGGGTCAATACATGACAAAGAGGACATTATCAGCAATAAGTGGCCTAATAACAGCGACATACAGAGGAATGATAACTTCTTTTGATCTAGATGAAATGCGTTTAGATTTTAGTTGTGCTAAATAGAATGATTTTCTGACTACGTGGTGGTTGAAGGAGAGGTCATTACTGAACCACGGTACTAAGATCCTTAACAACTTGTCAGTTTGTAGTGTGGAGTATTGGTTATAATGTACATGATGGAGAATTCTGTTTCCAGTTTGTGAGAATACTGCACTTTTTTGCATTTCATTTTAAATAATGTTCCATTCACCAATGGTTAGTATGGGCCAGTTCTTGCTGTAATGAATTGGTATCAGTGAGTCGTTTAACAACAGCACCCAACTTGCAATCACTGACAAACTTAGTTAGCAATAGGTCTGGGTCTATGATTTTTAAGGTCAGAGAAGTATATGCCAAAAGGTATGGGTCCTGGCACTGAAACTTGAGCTAAATCACTAGTTGTCTATGTACTTTCCTGGGGACACATGACACCCAAACAAATGTAGATTCTGTTTTTCAGCCAGTTTGCTATTCATCTTACCATGTAAGGGTCAATGTTTAGAGCTCTTAACTTATTTACAATATGAGCATAGAGGATGGTGTCAAATGCCTTGGCCAGATCCATATAGACTATATGGACAGAATAACCATGATCACATGCCTCAGTGACATTCTCGGCAAAGTTTACTGAATTTAATAGACATGACCTACCACTGACAAAACGAAACTGCTGGACATTAAAGTGGGTGAAGATTTTTAATGTAATTGTTTATGAAATGAGATATGATACATACCATAGCCTTGCAGATTAGTGTAGTCAGTATAATGGGTCTGAATGGGTCTGTAGTTCTAAGGGGTCCATGATAGGACCACTCTTGTGGAGGAGTCACAGTTGCAGTTCTTCATGCTTCTGGGATGCATCCTGTGACCAAGCTTTGACTAAACAATTTTAGCAGTGGTTCCATCAGTGCATGTTTGGAACTATGTATTAGGCATTCGAATAAATTATCCAGAGCCATGAAAGTAGTACTTTTGGTTTTAATGTGTTCCTTTATGATTTTAAGCAGAATGATGGATTCAGGGATTTGCAAAGTTCTGATGACTGTTACCAGGGTGACGTTGTCACTGGCGCTGTCCACTAGTGTATTGGCTATGTCTTTCAGGTCAGAGTAGGTTGTGGTATTTTAGTTCAATCCATTGCACTGTTGAGGCTAATTTCTTGATGTAACTAAATGAATATGTATTGTTGTATTTTGCTTCCAATGCTATGTTTAGTTCATATTTGGATTTAGCCTTCCTGCATAGCTTTTAGTTCCTTACTAATCTATATAACACTGTTTTTAATAATGGGTGATTTGAATTTGTTGTAGGACTTCAGAGTTTTGTTCCTCTTGTTACTGATCTTATTTATATTGGTAGACCACCAGGGTGGTTTGTTCTTAAATTTCTATTATATTTGGTTCTAGCAGAGACAGCCAAATCTGAACATTTAAGTGAGAATACTACTCTGTTGCATAAGTAGCAATTGAAGCTGCATCATAACTTGTGATATTAATCTTGGAATCATTGAATTTAAGTATGTTTGTGTGTATGAAATTCTAAAATACAGATGTGTTTATTTTGGGGCTGTCTGAGATTTTAAAGGAAAAATGTGACACATTTGTGGTCAGATTTAAAAAGGGATATGGATACAAAAGGAGTGGTACATGTGGGTATATTTTAGTTAGGACCAGATAGGTTCATAGGTTCATAGTTAGGTACTAGGCTATCGGCCCTGGGGCCTATACAAGCCCAGCCAAAAAGGTACCCTGGCTTTTGCCACCCAAGAAAATTATTTTCCTGTGTCACTGTCGAGCAGAGCCACAGAGGAGATCCCCGGGGAGAATTTCCTATTTCCCATCCAATCATCAAGATTTTTCTTGAAGAGTGCTAATGAGCTTTTTTGATATAGATAGGTAGTTTATTCCAGAGTCTGGGAAGTCTCTGGGACAGGAATCTATCCCTCCAGCATGTTCTGTTTATTGTGGTGACAAGGTTTAGGTCCCTAGAGCATGTAGCTCAGAGGGATTGGGATTTCTTTAAGTGGAGCATGTCCAACAGCTCTGGGTTTGACATAGCTTTGTATGTTAGGCAGAGATCACCTATGAGTAGGCGATATGCAACGGAGTAAAGCTGGAGTTTTTTCAAACGGTCTGCGTAGGGCATCTGTTTGAGGCCAGTAATCCTCTTTGTGAGGTATTTCTGCGGCCTTTCCAATTGTTGTAGATGTCTTGTGAGGTAGATACCAAAAGGGGCATTATACTCTATAATGAGTCTAATGAGTGATGAGTAGAGAGGAACAATGACCTTTTTTTTTCTGGATGAGAAACCTTTTGTGATGAGGTGTGCCATGTAGAAGGATTTCCTGACTACTGTGGCAATGTGATTATCAAAGGAGAGACTACTGTCCACCTGTGTCCCAAGGTCTCTTATCACACTTTTGGTGTTAAGTATACAACCGCCTATGTTGTAGTTCATGGGTACAGAGTTTTTACCAAAGGGGATGACAATGCACTTTTTGGCATTGAGCTTGAGGCCATGGCTTTGACACCAGACATCTGTCTCAGTGATGCCCTTTTGTAGGATGTCCACATCGTTAGGAGTTTTGATTATGGCGCCTAGTTTGCATTCATCTGCGAACTTCATCAGCCAAAGACCTTCTGTGTTAGCTTTTACTTCAGAGAAGTAGATACCAAACAGGAGAGGACCCAGGACTGAACCCTGTGGAATTTTGTATGTGTTGAAGGGTTATATTATAAAAGTATAATTGGTTCATAATATAATTGGTTTAAAATTTATCAGCATCATCTCTTCTGTGGAGGAGAGTACTGGTAAAATGTTTCCTTTTGCTGAAAACTGCTATACACAGAACCTCTAATCGGGAGGTTATCACGGTCTGTTTTATTTAAGATTGATGAATGGCAGGGCTCTAAAGCTTTGAAAAAATCTAAAAGAAAAATAGGCCATTTAGGGAAGGAGGAGACCAGTTAATATGTTCCTACATGCATAGAGTGAAAAATAACATAAGATTAAAAAGTATAGGGATAATAGAACCTATAAAACTAGTGTGCACATTTGGCATGTGGTTCAATGTGCATATGGTGTGTAGGTGAGTAATTTTGAAATTATTAATAATATTCCGAATATTTCCTTTAATTCCTTTATTTACCAGTCTAGTATATTATATATATATATGTCATGGCATATCAGGGACACTAGGCAGTAAAAAACGAAAAAAATGAGAAAAAAAAGAATTTTTTTTAGAACATCTAAAGGACAAAAAAAATAAATTTAGTCTGGTTGCTAAGCATTCATGGATACTATACATGATGGAGTGATGATAGTTTGAGATATTTGTGTGGGGAAACCTTTTGTCTGCAAGGGAGATGATATAGTGGGTAAACTGCTAGAATTGATGAACATTGGTGGAATTTGACTGTTGGTGTGTTTTGGGGCTGAACCCTGTGGTACTCCACTTGTCACTGGTCTGAAGTCGGATTTGGAGTCTGCTACTTTCACAGTGTGGGTTCTGTCAGTGAGCCAGTTGGCAACCCATCTTGTGACATAGGGATTTATACCTAGTTTAGTGAGTTTATCTATAATTCCAGAGTGGGGGATGGTGTTGAAAGCCTTGGCAAGATCTAGATAGGCTGTGTGAACCATCTTACTCTTGTCTATGCTTTGGTGACTGCTTCAAAGAAGTCTATAAGGTTTAGGAGACATGATCTGCCTTTACAAACCTGAACTGGGTGGGGTCCAGAGTTTGGAGATTACCAATGTCTTTGTTTATAAGTTCCATGATGATACGTTCCATGGCCTTGCAGACCAGGCTCGTCAGGCTAATGGGGCGGTAGTTCCTGGGGTCCGTGGTGGCTCCCCCCTTGTGGAGTGGGATAACTGTTGCTGTACACCATTCAGCAGGCACAAGGCCTGAGGTGAGCCTATGATTGAACATGGTACTTAGGTGGGGTGCCAGTTCGTTCTGTAATTCATGTAGAACACAGCCTGGGATGTTGTCTGGCCCGTGGATGCTGTGTTCTTGGCTTTGGAGAGTGTGGTTTTTACCTTTGCAGCCATGATTGTAGGAACTTTGCATTCTTCCGGTATAGAGATGGGCTCTTTAGGGGGTGAGAGGGGGGTAAAGTTAGCACTGAACCTATCTGCCAGGATATTGGCAATATCAGTTGGGTCTGTATATTTAGTGCCATTGTGCTGTAACTCAGAGCAGATCTGAGTGTTGCCATTGAGATTCTTGACATAGCTATAGAATGCTTTGTGGTTGTCTTTAGAATCAGTGGCGATTTTGTTTTCGTAACTAGCTTTGGATGATTTTATCAGGGATTGCAGCTTCTTACTGAGGCTGATCAGGGAGCTCCACCACTCATGGGATTTTACTCTCTTTTGCAACAGTTTCTTCCTTCTGTTGTACAGTTTGTTTATGGCAGGGGACCACCAGATTGGCTTCCTTTTTTTGGAGGATAGCGATCTAGAATGTTCTGTTGTTTAGTTGGCTGTGTACTATTTGTTGTAGTGAATGTCCATATATTAGGTCTAAGAATCTCTGGGCATACCCAAATTTGGGGTATAGGTGCTTTTTTATTGAAGAATAGTTGAAATTGCTTATAATAAAGAATTTTTATAGGTACTTCGGTGAGTACATACAGTAATCTTTTATAGTCCACAAGGGACACAGAGGGCATTGTATAACAGCCTATAATTTGCTAATTTGTTAATTTTTTTGTTCATGGTAAGTTGGAGCACCCTTACTGCATCAACAGTGCCCATATTCTCCTGTGAGATCACCGGGTTTTCCTGGGCAAGCTAGGAGATATAATCCATCCAACATGTCCTGGTTTTGCAAAGATGCTTTTTCTTAATGGGCTGTAATTTGTATATTTCCTGAGGTAAACACCAAGAACATCCTTAAAAAGTTGTCTAAATCATCACTGCTGATTCCTCTCAACACAGAGGAGCAATAGCAGTAAATATGATCTGAGGTCTTCCCCAAGTACCAGACTCCCCACTCTATCACTAAGAGAGAGAAATTGCTACCCTGCAGAAAAAAAAAGAAAAATACTTCATTTCTTCAGCTTTAATTTGCAGTCTAACCCTTTTGGGGAAATAGATTAACTGGCAAACTGACAGCGTCTTTCTTTGAATTAGCATTCACATCATCTCTGCAGTTTGGTACAATGTTTGCCACACTGCCATTGCTGCATCAGTCTGCTTGCCAGTCCCTCTACCCTTACTCATGAACAAGACCCCAAGATACTTAAACTCCTGTATCAGTAGTTGCTGATTTCCTTCACTTGGAAAGAACAATCTAGTCTTTTTCCAGGACTACACCATGATAGTCTCATCTTTCTTACTTGCAGATAACATTTTCCTCATAGCCTTGGGTCACTATGATCACCATGCACTAGTGATTTTCTACTGATTGTTAAGCAGATGGAACAAATCAGCCCCATCAAACAAGAGATCGAGATATTGTGTTATCCAGGGATCCTATAGGATGAGATGGATTCTTGATGTGGACAGGGAAGTCTGATTTTTTGTACTCTGCTTGCTATCACTGCAACCTTTACCAGGAAAAGTAGTTTAGAAACGTGTTGCCTGTCTAAATATATTACTCTCTCCCTAATACCATATGATTTGTGGGTATCATAGAAATTTCTTTGTTGTACTAGGAATTATTTTGTGCATTAGCTCAACTTAAATTATTAGCTCCAGCTGGGTATAAACTAGACTTATATGCAATATACAGACAGAACCTATCCAGGATTTTATTAGTGGTTTTAACATATCTAGTCAAAGAAATTATGGGTTTATATCAGAGCCAAAAATGATAAACCTCCACATCCAAGAGAGCTAAGCTTAGTTGAAAAAATCATCAATTATACTGTGATGAATTGTTTCCTCAGGCTCTGTAAAGCTGATGAGAACAATCAAGCCACCTTACAAATAATTCTAAAATTCTGTCAGTCACTATTATTTATTTTTATTTATTTATTAACATTTGTTAACCTGGTTGGTCCAGCTGGGCTTTTGGCCTGTTTTCAGTGGAGACCCAAGGAGAAAAGCTCCAATACAGACAGTATACAGAAATAAAATGGTAACAGTTACATTTACATATGATAAGTTATTAAAAATTAGTCAAGAAAAGACTAAATACAAAAGAAAAGAATGCAAAACATTAGTGTTATATCCACCTTATGTTTACAGAGTAGTGTTATATCCACCTTATGTTTACAGAGTAGAGATTATTTACATATCTACACACAGCTTGATTGATCAGATATGAGTATACAGTAAAGTTTGTTAACCTTAGTAGAGGGATTACTTAAATGGAAGGAGGGTGGTTAGAGAGGATGGTTAGAGAATAACACAGATGTTGTATGCTTTGCTGTTCAGTGTAATTCTTAAAGCACTGGGGTCATTTGTACAGCACCATTGACGACTCTTATCTATGTCTGTGAATCACAATCCTGACTGGCAGCATACATTATTTAGTGTACACAGCACTTGTGTGCCTCTCACATTATGTCTTTGAACAGCAGGGCCCGTTTCTTTAAGGAGGGTTAGCCTAGTTTTAGAAGAGTTTTTTTTTTTTATTTAGTTTACAACTTGATCTAGTTGACAAGTATGTTGCAGAATAGGGGTTTGATTCGGACAAATGAGTCACTTAATTTAAATTGAAAGAGCTAATCCAGAAATAGTTGATATAGATATGATTGATTCAAATCCTACTTAAATCTGGTTAAAACAAGTATAGAAACCCTCAAAGTCAACTGACATTATCAAGAGATGTACTATTATTTCAGAAGTTTGTACTTATTTTTGAAAGGGGCAGCTTAAAGAAACAATTGGAAACAATCAACAGTACTCCGCACACAAAATTGTAGCAGATATAAAAGTGTAATACACTTACTTGTGTGCTGTACATGTCTGCATTTCCTCCACCATCCTCAGTTTATCTCAGAACTCAACTGTATAGTTTCATACTGTAGATCTTTCCAGAAACTATCCATTCAAAGATCACCCAGGAGAAATTTGGATCCAGAACTGCCTACTAGTTGTGATCTGGGAAACTATACTCCTTTTTACCAAGCAAGCTCTGTAATGTGCTTAACAAGAAGGGGCTCTTGTAGGGGAGTTTTTTTTACTTAATTTTAATGTATATTGATATGGCTTGAAAACTCAACAAATCTCTGACATTCAACATAATTTTATGCAGTCTCTCATTTTCTCCTTGCAATATTTCAGTTAGCTTTCCTACACAGCAGTCCTCTTTTAATTTACTTTTATTTCCATACAATTCACTCCTGCAGCTCTCTCGCTGTCCTCACCATACAATCCACTTCATTCCATAAAGCACCCTGACCGTTCCCAGTTAATCCCCTCCCTATCTTGGCAAATCACTTTTTATTCTTTTGTTTTCCCGCTGCATTTATGAGTTGTCAAATGCATGCTTTTTTTAAGCAAAACATGCTTAAGTGCATCCCACTGAACAAGAACTGGGTAAAGCAGGGACAAGTCCCTCAAAATGTCTTATGCATGGGACTTCAATCTCTGCACTTCCTTAACTACTGTAACCCTGCTATAGGTTCACAAATCCGCAAGGTAAGTTAAAACACTTCAATTATCAATCTTTTCAATTAATTTTATGCACGAGCAGGTTTTACTTGAACAAGTATTGATTACAGAAACAGAAACAAACAATGCTTCTGATTTTTTTCCTCCTCTCATGTAAGCTTCTTCCCATATTTTACTTGCCTCCTGACACTATCACCACATGTGCAAATGGTTCGTCTCTGCTCCTTCAGACTCCTAACAACTATTGTTTAGGGGTCCTAACACTCCTGAATAGTTTGGTGTCAGATATCACCTGTGCAGTTTCCACATATGCTGGTCATACACTAGTCCCACCTTTTTCATGTCTATGCTGATCCCTACTACTGCGTCCCATAGTTTCCAGTCATCTCATTGTTTGTTTTCAGTATTGACGCCTCTGTATTTGCTTGATACCTTCTTTGCCTTCCTCCATATCTCTATAAATCACTGTATACTGCCTTTTGTGCTAGTCCTGCTTCAGCCTATTAACCACCTTGCCTCAAACCATCTGCTTATTTGCTTCCTCAGATTTTTTTCACAAGAAAGCTCTTAATTCTCTCATAATGCAACCACTTACTTTTCTCTACCACAATCTGCCACCATAGTTCCTTAAATATTTTAAATAATATTTTTTTCCATTTCCTGAACAACTTCTAAAAGCTAATTGCCTCACCTTTCCCCCATCCTTCCACTATCTCCCCTACATTTCCACTTCCATACTTCCTTGCTACCCTATCTCTTAATATACTAACCACACTTTACCCACTAAATTCCTGCATTGCCCATTTTCCTTATTAGGCAGGAACAGAGAAAGAAAAGATGTCCTTTCCCCCTTGTCTGCAAACTTGCCACCAATCCTTCTTCGTACCCTCTCATCCCTCCTTATCCTCTGTGCCACTTTCACTGCCATAAAATATTCTGCCTTCTGATCACATTCACTGCCATAAAATACTCTGCCTTCTGACCATCTACTATCTTTAACTCCATCCATGCCTACCATAGCTCTTTTCTGTTTTTATAAAACTGACAGATTTTCTGCCATTCTTAAGTCATTTATCTCTAGGGAGAAATAATGCTGTGGTACAACCATTATTTTTACTGTTTCCATTCTGCTTGTAATAGTTCACCAGTCCTCTCCATTTATATGTCATTAATCTGGTTTTAGCCATCTTTTCCCTTAGATTCCTCTCTAGAGTACAGAATATTGTCAGACTTAAGCACCTTTGCCCCTTGATTAATACTGGATTGGACCCAGCCTTCTTTGTTCCCCCTCTACTTGTTCCATCACTGATTTATCCCAGTGAAATTCCAGCCCCAGCTCTCCTGACCTATAACATTTCCCTAACCCTATGATACAGGATTTCAGTGACTAACAAAAATAAGAATGTGATAACTGACAGCTTTGCCACATATTTTTCCCCATCCTTACACTTTGCTGAGAGAACTCCATTCACTGCTACCCTAAAACTTGCCCCATATATAGCCTTAATATTTTGATGATCTCCTGCTTTAAATCAACTTATTCCATTATTTTAGACAAAGGATCCCCATTTCACCGAATCTAAATACAAAAGTCAAACAGTGCAATTGTTTTTCCTTCCATCCAGTCTACAAAGTGTATTGCCTCTCCCCATTGATCTGCCGACATTCTGACCAGCCTCTTTAGCCTTGCCACCAACACCTGAGTAGAAAATATAACATTTGCATTTATAAGTGAAATGGGTTAAAAGCTGATGGGGCCTTCTAGCTTCCCAACCCCCACTCAGGCAAAACCATAACTGTCACCTCACTCATCTGCCCTTGTCTGGTACTTAGCATTGATGATTAAGGCTATAAGCTGCTAACCAACTACATCCTGGTATTCAGGGTTTGACTGTGAGCAAGTCACTTAACCAGACAATGCTCCTGGGCTTAGTTTGAAAAACAAAATCTATGTGGATCAGTGCTATATCCCAGTTTACAAATGCAAATACATCAATACTGTCAACCCTTTCCTTCCATTGCCACAGTCCTTTCCATTGCTTGAAGATCCTACCCAATTCAAGTTGTAATCAGCCCCACCAAGTTATAGAATTTCACCAGGAATCTGTTCAGGACAGCTGCCTTTCAACCCTTTAGGTAGCATATCTCAATCAGTACCTAATCTCACTAATTTTTCTTCCTTAACCCCTTACTGCTCCCCTCATGCAATATTTTCCTGTTCCAAATTTTTCTAGTCCCCTCGCTTTACTCCCTAAATTCCAGCTGCTGACAGAACTCCCTGTATGTGTTTCATTTCTACCTGCTTTTGTATAGACAGTCTCCTGCTCTCATTCATCCTCATTATAGTAAATCAGCTGTCCTCATTCCTGCCCTTTGTTTTCCGTGGTAGCAGTTTCCCATCCCTTTCTCCTCTTGCCCACCATTCTACTTTCCTATGCCTTACCTTTGCCTCCATGCTTTTAACTCTATACTGTTAAATTCCACTCTTGTTTTTTTAAAACACTGTTATTAAATTATCACTTAAGACATGGGCAAGCATACATTAACAGAAAAGAAAACAGACTGTATTACATTTATCCATTTACATACATAATACATCACGTATCTTTTCTTTCCTTGTAACTATTATCAGTCCAGCATTACATAAATTACTGAATGACTGCCTCCTACTTCTCCTTCTGAAAATTATACTGCTTGCACTGGTCCCACAATTTCCATTTATTTCTGTGTAGTTTGCTCCTTCCCTTTAGAAAATCCTTCTTCCAGTTGTTTTATCTTTGTTATAATATTCAGTACTTCAAATGCAGTTGCTTTAGACTTTGATTTCCATTTTCTAGTAATTGTTTTTTGGCAGCCAACTTAATTAAATTTAAGGCCTTACTATGTCTTAGCAATTTAGATTCTGTGTCCCAGCTCAAAAGGATAATTTCCTTAGTTGCAGCCATTTGCTTACCCACTATTTCTGACAGTACTCTGTAGGGAATTTTTGAAATCTGCCAACTCATTACACTCCCAAAACATATGATGTTATGTGATCCTATCTCGCCTACATTCTGAATGACTCACTTGGGATTCAAGTGTTTCCTATCTCGACGACTGCTGGCTCTGCCACCACAGGCATCTACTAATGGGACAACCTCAAAGCCACCATCTCCCTGGGTGTTTCCTGGGGATACATCAATTGGTCAAAAGTCTGTCTTGCTGCCCTCTCAACGCATAAAGTTTATAGGCAGAGATAGACTCAAGATTGATGTCAGACCAGTGTCCTTCTAGATAAAAATTGGGTCAAACCATCACAAAGCTACTATCTCAAAGATCAGAGAGATTGCATAAATCAGGCCCTTCTTCTCTCGAATAATAAACAACATCATCTATCAAAGCTCATTCTACAGAGCTATGGCTACTTCTATAGTGCCTTGCAGAGAGAAGAGATTTGGGTTTTTTGGGTTCACTGTTTTTATCTTGTTTCATCTGACGATGTTATATAAGCAGGGTATAACCCATCATTCAGAATGTAGGCGAGATGGATCCCAAACATCTGAAGTTATGGTGAGTACATAACTAAAAGTTCCCAGTTACCTGTTTCTTCCCCATCACACCTCCAACATTTGCTATTTAACAGAGGAAAAATCCTTTGAAGTATGCTTGAGGTATAAAACTACCTGTGCAAACACTTCCAAGCAAAGATCCTAAACCTTCTGGACCTTGTTGCATACTTGGGAGCCATACATATGTCCTCTCATCGGCCTTTTATAAATTGCTTTTCCAGTCTCTCTTCCTAATTTTTTCTAACCTCCTCTGATTGATTCTTACTTCCCATGCCTATGCTGATTTAGTTCTCTTTTGCCTGTCATTAGAAATTCCTTCCTGTGTATCACCTAATTTTTTCTGGGTCTGTCTGACAATACCTCCAGTCTGATTTTCCTTTAAATTGTATATTTTCCATTTGAGACTGTGAACAAGAGGAGGGTGCTGTGTGTTTCATAATAAGTTACTGTGACAACTACTGACACAAATTTGGATATGGTCATCAGAGTTTGTCCATGCAGTCAGTATTATTCACGAGAGATTCTTGAGCCTGACTAGGCACTTGGTGTTCATGGCTTCTACTGGGAGTTAAAGCATACATATGTCATGTGGTATGGTAATTGCCACAGACTCTTCTCAGACTTCATTTAATCATCATGGCAGTTACTGGTGCTATTAGCTGAAGGATGTTACTGTTTGGCTTACTTGCAGGTGCCCCCGTGTTGCACTCTTCAAAATGACCTACTGTGTTTTAATCTTTTGAAGAAAGGTTTTGAATTTTCCAGCTCTATGTTTGTTGCAGCTTCTTTTTGCTGGTTTTCTTTCCCTGTTGCCGTGACTGAACCAGAACGTATTTGTTGTCCATTTGACATCTTCAGATTCAGGAAAAAGCACTACAAATACCAGCATTCTCTGTCTGTATGGATTCCAAACATTGTAACATTTGTTTTAAGTTAAGATTAATAATAATCACTGGTGTTTCATAATATTATTCATCTTAAATTTGCTCTAGGTTCATGCTATTTAATAAAAGGTGATATATACTGTATCTGCATCTTTACCAGCGATTAGTTTTAGATTTTTTAGAACTATTTCATTTCACATTTACACTAAATAGTTTATAATGTATTTTTTCTTGGAGAGTAGCTTTCTCTAAAAAACACTGCTTGTTTCTGTTTTTATGAGTTGCCTTTTATATTATATTCTTGTTTGAGTTTTTTTTGTAATAATGACTGATGCATAAGCACTTCATCCTGAAACTGAATAACATTCAGACATCTCAGGATGCTTCCAGAACAGTCTAAAATGTGACTTATCAGGACCGTTGGGGTCATTATTTAACTATAGTCCTAAAAACAGGCTTTGTGCCATGTGAATGGAGGATTGCGATAGTCATCTCCCTTCATAAGGGAGTACCTTCAACAGATTCTGGAAACTAAAGACCCATTAGTCTGAGTAGTCTTAATGGCAAAGCTATGGAAAATTATCATAAAATTTATTAACAATGACATGGGAGACTTCCAGACACTGGATCAATCTCAGTATGGATTTGTCAAAGGAAGGTCATGTTTACTGATCCTGGTGGACCTCTTTGAAAATGTCACTAAGGCAATGTAGGGGGATAAAGTGATGCATACTGCCTACCCAGATCTGTATAAATCATTTGATACAACACCCCATTCTGGGCGTTGTCAACAAACTAACAGACCTAAGCTTAAACCACTTTTATAACATGCTGGATAGCTAGCTGTCTCATGGGTAGGACCAAAAAGGTTAGGATCAGTGAGACCACCTCCACAAAGAGGCCAGTCACAAGTAGAGTCCCTCAAGGCTCTGTGCTGGGCTCACTTCTGTTTGGCATCTACGTCTCGGAGGTCAAAGCCAATGTCAAATCCTCTGGCTGACCAAGTTCACAGATGATCGCAAATTAGGAACTGTCACTAAATCCCCCTTAAAATGAGAACACCCACCAGGAAGGCCTAACAGACAAATGATTGGTACCAAAGCCATGGCTTAAAACTCAATGCCAAGAAATTCATTATAGTACCTTTTGATAAGTCAGCCATCTGAGGTAACTACATCATCAATAAAACAACCCTAAAAGTTGATTCACTAGTCAGGGCTGGTGGAACTCATGTAAATAGTAACTTAGCTTTTGACCAACATGTGTTCAGGATAGTAAGAAAATCCTTCTATGTTGCTGAACTTATAACTATGAGTATGGCACCTAGGTCCAGAGATGTCATTACACCACTGTACTTGGCCCTCACCAGACCCATCATAGAGTATAAAGCCCTCTTTGGTATGTACCTGACCAGAAACATGCAGCAACTGGAATGTCCACAAAGGTTCCTTACAAAAAGAATACTGGGAGCAAACAAAATGTCCTACTCTGATCACCTCAAAGCCCTGTCTCTTTACTCTATATCATACAGACTACTGAGAGGTGATCTTTGCCTGGTGTACAAGGCATCCATGGTCTTCATTTTGATGACCCTTTTGCACATCCGCAAAACAAACAGCATCAGAACTAGATCTAAAGACCTCAGTTTTGCTTGCCACATAAATAAGACATGTTGGAGAGACAGATATGTTTCTCAGAGAATTCTCATTCTATGGAACAGGCTCTCCATCCATGTGAAGTACAGTTCCTCCCTAACCCTGTTTATGCATAACTTGGACCAATGGATGGGTAACTGGAAATTCACCCCTGGTTTGGCACCCATGTCTCTGATGGATAAAAAGTGAAAGGAACTCTAAAAGTGATTGAGATTGATATCAGCTGTGTCATCCACCCAGAGCCCAAAACAATTTGTCTCATTGGGGGTTTAGCTAGATCTTTATGGCCCTTAGGAAGACCACAAATAACAGGTATAACAGGATGCATCACTTCCATATACATATATGCATCCAAAGTAATAGAATGTGTAAGTTGTATATCATATAAATGTGACTTGCAAGCAAAAGTCAACTGTTGAACAAAGCTTGTATCTACCACTTTAAAAGTACTACCATCACTTATCATTATATAGTATTTTATCTATTACCACTATAGCACAGCAGGATGTTAAGTGAAAGAATAGCCCAACACCTATCTGGCATACATTGGGAGGTGGAGCATAATGCCTTAGCTAAACATATCACAAGCTCAGATAAAATGCATAGTTTTACAATTTGGGTTATAAAAAACATTGAAAGAAGTATTAGAGGAGGGGATATTGTGTTGAATACTGAGAATGTTGAGTATAGATGGATTAATTATTTTCAAGCAGATGTGCCCCCTGTGCTGAATGACACTGTGAATTTAAAACCCATTCTTAAGAGAAGGTCTCTTTTTCCATGAAACAAGCACTTAATTGCTTATTTTAAGTATTATATTGTTGTTGCGCTTCAGCTGGTTTGAATTTGTTTATGTGCTGTATATATTAAAATGTTTTAGTATGGTTTTTCAGCATTGAAGAAGAGTTTTATCTCAAAAGCTTTGCTATTAAACTTATTTTTACATCACTTTGTGAGTGCCTTTCACTTTCTATTTTTAGACAGTTTTGTTTTGACCTCTATATTGGGTGTTTACCAGTTTGTTTTTTTGCTATGTCTCTGGACAGAGGCAGTAAGTGAATCACCCCCTATACAAATCAAATTTGTGGGCCACATTTGGATTGTACTGCCAGGCTTTTAAAAGGCCCTAGTGCTCGTTAGCCTTGTATATGCCTATGAACCTATGAACATTCACATGCACACACCCACATATGTGCACATGAATGCACACATACACACACTCTACATAAAGACTCTCTAAACAACCTTCCCTCATCATTATTCTGGTTGTAAAATAGACCTAAGTCATTGTTTTCTTATTCTCTTCCCTCTAACCATCATTCTTTGGTCTGCACTTTCTTCTAACTAGCACCACCAATTTCAGCTTTCATCCCCCCTTTCTCACAATTCACTCATAATTCTCCCATCCTACTACATTTTTCCAGCTTTACCACACACCCAAACACACGCACACATGCATTATATATGGTTTACATATTTTTTATTAAAGGTTCATTTTGTCTAAGTTAAAAAAAAAGATGGCATGTATGATCGAAAATCAGCTGATTGCCCATAGCAGCTTTTTGTGATTTTGTGTGTGTGTGCGCCGCGCGCTCACATGTGTGTGTGTGTGTGTGTGTGTGTGTGTGTGTGTGTGTGTGTGTGTGTGCTCGTGCTCACAAAATTGTGGTACAGTAGACATCATGGAATTTTCCCTTTCACCACTGTAGTGAGATCTCTGAGTTGGCATATATAATTACCAGGGAGAGTGTGAGGTCGAGGCCCCCACACATGAGAGTTGCAGGGTATCTTCCCCTACAAAAAAAGTGTTTCAGTATTTTTTCAATGTGTTCATTTTCAAGCATTTGTGCTCAGTGAGGTTAGGTTCAATATGTTGCTTTGTTGCTTAAGCAACAGATAAATATATTCACAACACATATACGCATACACGCACAAACTCAAAGGTTACTGTACCATTGAGCAGGGGGAGTTATCTGTGATACTACAACCTCATACTTGGTGTATATAGTTCTGAATTGGTAGCTGTAGTACCCTATTCCAAAGATCATGTTGCAGTCCCAGCAATTTCAAAAGGCATACATTCCTTCACTGTCCTTCCTACTGCAGTTCTAACTTGTTACCCACATATTCTTTCTATCCACACATTCTTTAGTCATTTAGCTGTACAAGTTTACCATTTTGCACGGCTTCTGTATCTACCTTCTCTTGATTATTTTCACTTTTGCTAACATTTTACAAAGCATTAACACAATCTAACAGTGAATGAATAGTCCCATGAAGCAGTCTCACTCCTCTTTTTGCATCTCTTTAGTAAACCTAGCATAACAAATCACAAGCAGTTTTATCCCCAAATCATTAATTATCACCTCCTTATTCCACTGCTCTCATACATGATTATAATTTTAACACTCATCCCCCTCATTCTTTGCTCATGATCTGTTCTTTTGTCATATATATTCATTTTATATTGTATTTTATTCTTATTTTTCCATTTACGTTTTGTCTGTATTGTCTTCACTTCAGTAAACCTTGCATAACATATCACAAGCCATTTCTCCCTTCAGCCTCCCTCATTTTTACTCATTATCTGTTACTTTGGCATACATTTTCTTTTTTAAATTGTATTTTATCCTTATTTTTCCATTTACATCTTGTCTCTTTTGACATATTTTCATTAAACCTTGCATAACAAATCATAAGGAATTTCTCCCTTCATTTTTAATTATCACTTCTTCCTTTTTCTGCTGTCATGCATTATTAGGATTTTAGCACTCAACTCCACTCAATCTTTACACATCATCTGTTCTTTTGGCATACATATTTGTTTTTGAATTATATTTTATTCCTGTTTTTCCATTTACATCTTCTCTCTGAATGCAAACGAACTGTCACTAAATGATTATACCAAACACTAATACACGTCTTTCCCAAACATAAGCACACCCTGCATAACAAAGATAAGAAATCATTATATCACCTTCTGCATTATCCTCTCCCACCTGAACACAGCCTTCTTTACTTTCATTCCAGCATCTTCCCCTATTCCTTTGTATATATAGTTCCCATTTGCATATGTTGCTAAATGTCCCCTTTGTACCTTACACTGTAGAGTTTACATTCTGGGATGTCAGTTATGCTTGCAGTGTCTTGTTTACCTTTCTTTTTCTACAAGAATTCTGATGACTTCCATCAGTCAGATCATCTAATACAAATTGAGTTCAAAGGTGTGCATTTCATAGGTTCATAGGTTCATAGGTGTACTAGACTAATGGCCCTGGAGCCTTTACAAGCCTAGCCCATAGAAGTGCCCTGGCATCGGGCCGCCCAAAGTTAGTTCCCGGTGCCTCTATCAAGTAGAGCCACTGGAGTGATTTCTCTTGAAGAGGGCCAGTGAGGTGCTCTTCTTGACATGTATGGGAAGTGTATTCCAGAGCATGGGCAGTCTCTGGGTTAGGAACATGTCCCTTCAGCATGTTCTGTTATTGTGGTAATGAACTTGAGGTATCTGGAGTATGTGGTATGGAGGGATTGGGATTTCTTTAGATGTAGCATTTCTAACGGAGCTGGATCAGGCATGGCTTTTTTAAGTCAAGCAGAGATCTGGTTCTGTTACTGTGGTAATGAACTTGAGGTATCTGGAGTATGTGGTATGGAGGGATTGGGATTTCTTTAGATGTAGCATTTCTAACAGAGCTGGATCAGACATGGCTTTTTTAAGTCAAGCAGAGATCGCCTCTTAGTAGACAATATGAGACAGAGAATAGCCGGAGCTTCTTGAGTCTGTCCATTTAGGAGATGTGTTTAAGGCCTAGGATCATCTTCATGAGGTACTTTTGTGGCCTTTCAAGCTGTTGCATGTGTCTAGAGATGTACATGCCAGATAGGGCATTATACTCAATAATTAGCCTAATGAGGGAAGAGTAGAGAGAGATGATGATCTATTTCTTCCTGGATGTAAAACCCTTGGTAATAAGATGTGCCACATAAAAAGGACTTTCTGACCACAGTGGCAATGTGGTGGTCAAAGGAGAGTTTGCTGTCAAACTGTGTCCCCAGATCTCTTATAACACCTTCAGTGTTCAGTAGGCTCCCATCAATGTGGTAATTAGTGGGAACTGAGTTTTTCCCAAAGGGGATGATGATGGATTTTTTGGCATTAAGCTTAAGGCCATGGTTTTGACACCAGTCATTGGTCTCAGTGAGGCCTTTCTGTAGGATGTCTACATCACTTGGGGAGTTTATAATGGCTCCCAGCTTGCAGTCGTCTGCAAAATTGGTCAGCCAGAGTCCCTCCGTTTTGGTGTGGACTTCTGAGAAGTAGATGCAAAACAGGAAAGGACCCAAGACCAATCCCTGTGGGACTCCACTCGTGACTGATCAGCAGTCTGACTTGAAATCTGCTACTTTCACACTGTGGGTTCTCTCTGTGGGCCAGTTTGCAACCCACCTAGTGATATAGGGGTTGATGCCTAGTTTGGTGAGTTTAGCAATAATTCCTGAGTGGGGAATGGTATCAAAGGCCTTGGCCAGATCAAGGTAGGCTGTATGAACTGCCTTTCCCTCATCCACAGCTCTGGTGACTGACTCAAAGAAGTCAACCAGGTTGAGCAGGCATGATCTACCTTTCCCAAAACCAAATTGCGTGGGATCTAGAGTTTGGAGATTCCCTATATCCTTGTTAATTAGGTCCATGATGGTGAGCTCCATAGCTTTACATATCAGACTTGTCAGACTAATGGGGTGATAATTCCCAGGGTCTGTAGTCGTTCCCCCTTTATGGAGAGGGATGACTGTAGCAGTGCACCATTCAGTAGGGACAAAGCCTGAGGTGAGACTGTGATTAAACAGGGCACACAGATATGGTGCCAGTTCACTTGGTAGTTCATGTAGAACACATCCAGGGATGTTGTCAGGTTCCATGGAAGCTGTATTCTTGGCCTTGGACAATGCAGCTTTAACCTGTGCTGCAGTAATGCTGGATGCCTGGCATTCCTCCGGTACTGTGATTGGTCCTTTGGGGGGAGAAGGCTGGCACTGAATCTGTCGGCCAGTATGCTGGCAATATTTTTTGGCTCAGTATAGGAGTTATCATTGTGCAGTAACTCGGAGCAAATCTGGGTATTGCCGTGGAGATTCTTGATATAACTATAGAGGGCTTTGTGGTTGTTTTTAGTGTCTGCCACAATTCTGCCTTCATAGCTGGCTTTAGAGGTTTTGATGATGGATCTCAACTTTTTGTTGAGGCTAATAAGGGAGTTTTTCCAGTCTTGGGACTTCACCTTTTTCTGCAACAGTTTCATCCTTCTGTTGTAGAGTTTATTAATGGCAGGGGACCACCAGATTGGCTTCCTTTTTTTTGGAGGAGAGTGTCTTGGTTCTGTTGGGTATGGCTAGTTCCATGCATTTATGTACGTGTTCGTACAGTGCATTGGTGTATGATTCGGCAGTCATGTATCTATTTTCCATTGACATGGGTCCTGTGAAGGTAGCCACCTCTGTTTTTAGGAGCCCAAAGTCAGCTTTGGAGATGTTTTTCATGGTGGTTACCTTTGCAGGGGGTGTGGGTGAGATGTGGATTTCCATGGTGATTAGTTTGTGGTCGGATCTAACCAGGGAGGAACTGACTATTGGTGTAGAGCAATGGTTGCCCATGTTGGTAGTAACCAGGTCAAGGATGTTGCTTCCTCTAGTGGGGGTAAGAATGAGCTGGTTCGGGGCATTGGAACTGATGAATTCCACGAAGCGGTGGGCCAGTGTATTGGTACATGAGTAGTTTTCTCAGTTGATGAAGGGGTAGTTGAAGTCAGCTGATAGAGAGTCTCCTTCCTAACTACTTTACCATGGCTTATCAAAAGAAAGAAATAAAAACAAGTAGTTTTTCAGTATTTATCACAGTCAAATGAAAGATTCTTTCCAATTCCATCTGCTGTCACCTTCATTTTCTTGTATATGACACTTTCTTCTTCACACACCTTTCAACTTTCCATGATTTTGGCTCATATTTTTGCTCTGTCCCGTATAACATTTTTAATTTTCTGGTAAATCAGTAAGGATTATGGTCAGTCAAGAATACTAGACATTAGATATTCACACTTCTTATTAAAAAGTGCATATTAATGCAAACACTAATGTACAATTAAGTGAATGACAGTAATATTTTAAAAATTGTCCCTGATTTTGGGACTTTGTCCTTCCATTATATTTGGTGTATCCAGAATTCTTGAGGAAAGAACTTGACAGCTATGTTTCTGTCACATTTTCAGCAGTTGCCTGTGAGTCCTTTTAGTACTATCGTCCACTTTATCCAGAAGTCCCTAGGTTACCTTATTCTCTTTTTTTATTTGGACCTAGCTCTCCTTCTTCTTCATCTCTTCTTTTTATCTTCTTTGAAACAATGCAAGGAATCTGAATCAGCCCATAACTATCTGTTCCTCACTGCATTTTTAAGAGCGAGCTGTCTCTCACAGCCTCTTGACCTCTTTCCTTCTCTCTACATCTGTGGTCATCTGATTTATCCAGCTAGCCACTCCATTTGAGGGCAACATCTCTTCCATCCTGAGCTGACCATTTACTTTCCTGTTCTTCCCTTTTACCTTCTCCTACACATTTATGGAGACAGCACACCTCCATCTGCTCTACTTCACTTCCCTTTCTGGTCTTCCACATCAGGAATTTCTTTGCTACTTACTTGTTTACCTCAAGCTTTACTAGTAAAATCACATTCTTCCCTGTCAGAATACATATAAGACTGCATGTGCACCAGTTTTAACTCCTCTTTCCATCTGTGAACATTGTCACATCATTTAAAAAATGTTTCCTGTGCTTATGTGTTTCCTAGCATAGTCCTCTCCATGAGCTCTCTGTCTCATTTAAAATAAGTAGTTGGCAGTTTCCTTGTATTGACATGACTTCCTGAGAATTAACAGCCATGATATCCTGCCTATTCATCTGCTCTGGTAGCTAAACTGCATATAAATTGTCCTGATGAACTGTATTTGCCATACCTTCTGCCCTCCTTAATTATTCCACTTGCTCAGTCATATGACACATCTCTGCTGCCTCTGGATTACCTCTTCCTACTTTCCTATTCATACACTTCTTTTACACTTGTTCTTACACCACTCATAGCCCTCTTCTCATCTCCACCTGGTTCATCTACTGCACACGCAGAGCTAGGATGGCATCTGTGTTTTTCTTTGACTAATGGCAATTTCTCAGTCTTCTTGCAGCATTCTGGCAACAAATCCACTGAGTTTTCTTCTGCTAGTTCATTGTTTTTAGCTGTGCTAACTTTACATTTGTCCTCCTTTGTGCTTATTCACATAAGTCTCAAAGACAAAGATTTACAATTAGGTGTACATTTTTGCAGAACTCATCAGTAGCCCCCAGCTGTTATTCAGACTTTTTTCTCGGGCCTCCCTTCTGTAAACAAGTTACCTTGGTGTAGAATCAGAACACATTTATTTTCCAAAGTTTTTTTTTTTGATTTTCATAGACTTTCCTCTCCTCTTGGTCTGTGGCTATCTATGATGCATGCTGCTGTACTTAGTTGGCTCAAAATAAACTTTTAAGCTCTTCATTTTATGAACATGCTGTTGCATTTTCCCATACTTCACAGTTAGTTAAGTATCAGGCTAGTGACTTGTAGCCAAATTAGTGTAAAAATACTTCACTAAAAATAAGGTTTGCTTTTCTACCATAACCTAGCTCTTCAGAAATTAAGAAAGTTAAATTCAACTTGCCAACTAATAAGCTACAACAAATATGAAGTCAAAATGTGCTCACCAGTAAGGGACTTGATGAAAAGCTTCTGCAGGTCTGCCTTCTGAGTCCTGCCCATATAGCTGGAAAATATCACAATGGTTCCACTTGTCAGCCTAAGCCTTACAGTACAGAAATGCTGAACAACTCAATGCCAGTTTGCAAAGTAAGCATCTCTACTTCATTACTCCTCCTCCTTCTTCCTTTTTCAAATGTCTGCCTTAATGTTTCCCTATAAACTACAGCTATTAAACACAGTACATGAGACTTCTATTGTTATGCAGCAGATCTGTCAGACAGAAGAAGCTTTTATTAATTAAAAAAAATATGTTATTTTAGTATTTTCTCCTCCCCTTTTCAACTTAGGCATGTGCACTATAAATATGGTGGTTAGTTGAACCATGATAAAATAGCCTTCATTGAGAATTTCTGGACTATTAAGTTGTCCTGTTGAACTTAACCATTAAGGTAATGTAATAAAGAAAAATTTGAAGGCTAACAGCCTTGCTATTACTGTTGTATTAGATGCTTATCACTATGTAGCATTATTGTTGCTAGAACACTGGTTGGAAAACAATTCTATATTTTTATGTTCTATCTTTATAATTAAGAAAATTTTTTGTACAGACCATCAAAAATGTACAATGTTCTTTACATTTTATCAACATAGTACAAAAACATCAAAAATATCAAACATAATGAGTAATAGTAACACCAAAAGCAGTACTAGAGATACAAGATATAAAACCAGCAAAAATGTATGAAGATAAATATTCCTTCATTCTGGCTGCTGAATATTTTTACAAGGCATAAACAATATGTCTAACATGGACCTACGCAAAGCCCTGTCACTATATGCTATATCCTACAGACTGCTAAGAGGTGACCTGTGTCTTTCATACAAGGCGTGCTCCAACCCAATACTGATGGATTTACTGTGTATCAGCAAGCAAGTGGCATCAGAAATACTCAGTCTAGGGATTTAAACCTCTTCTGCAACATCAGCAGAATGGTTTGGAATGACAGATATATCTCTCAGAGGATACTGCTGCTGTAGAACAGACTCCACAGCCATGTAAAACAAAGCTCATCCCTGTCCATATACAAAAGCAACTATGAATGGGAAATAGAAAATTTACCCCAGGACTGACCCATGTACTACTAATGGACAGAAATGTCTCCTAAATGATTTATCCCATGCATGGGTCCCCTCAAATTATATATGGTATGATCCCAGTTCTTGTTATGGGTAAAATATAATTATATAACGACCCCCCCATTAATATTCAAAAACATGGACGCTGATTGGCAGCGTGCATTATAGTAATGGAAAAAGGTCCGGTCGCCCGGACTTTTTCCATTACTATAACTCCTTTTTTACAGCAACGGAGAATGCACGATCTCTGTTGCTTCACACTGTCTCGCTATGTTAAACCCATTTAACATAGCGAGACAGTTTTGAAAAAAAGCATAGAGCTAAATTGTTGCTTAGATATCTGTTGTCTTACTGTTCTGCAAATATACAGAGATCAGTATACATTTTTTTTGGTTTTATAATTTGCACTCTGATTCCTCACATCTCTATTGAAACTGTCTTCCCCACCCCCCCTCCCTGTTCTTGGTTGTAGTTTAAATTTGGTGGCTTTTGCAGTGCCCGCCCCACTGTAGATTTGATCTAGGACACTCCCCCAGTCCCATCTCTTTACCGTATTCTACCTAATAAACCCTTTCTGCACTTGCTTTTAGTCCTTTTTAATTTAATTACATTTTTTCAAACTGTTTGTGGACTAATATTGCTACATACTCAAGTGTGCCAGCTTGCACTGCATGTGAATTGATTTTACTACTGTTTTTGCTACTTTTCTGAAAAAAAAAATTGTAAGCCTGTTTCCTACCTTTCCTGTAATTAGTGTTCCAGATACAGATTTGCTGTATCCAGGACTATTTGTAAGCTTCTGTGCCCCCCAAGCCTTTCTGTGTTGGAGGGAAGCCTTCTAGCTTATCAGTGGGAGTGGTAAGCACTAGGTAACCTGTCTACCACATAAGGAGTGGTTCTGGCCCAGAATTTGTAGTTATTGGCCGTTTGGGCAGTCTTCCATCTTTCTCAACTTTCTGATTTGAAGACCTGCATTTGCACTTGTTTCTATCCTGTAACTCCTGGGCCCATCTCATTTGCTCACTCAAAAAAAAAAATGTATCTGCTTTTACTGTATTTGTGTTTCTTCCTACTTTATTTTGCTTTTGCGTCATCTTAAAAGTACTCAATTGTATTTATTACTGCTTGGTGTAACTCTTTCTAAGCCTTTTAGTTTAAGCACTTGGGCTTCAGACCAGTTGTTTTACATTAAGAAGGTTTGTGGCCTGCACTGTAGTGGCAGAACAGGTAGCTTACATCCTTCTAAGTTGGGAACTGCTGATTGAGGGCTCAGTGTCTGTTATTCTAAAAGTGTATTAATTCTGGTTTAAGCACTTGGGCTTCAGGCCAGTTATTTTACATTAAAAGGGTTTGTGGTCTGCACTCTTGTGGGAGGAGTGCCCTTCTGAGCTGGGAATTTCTGGTTAAAGGCTTATAGTGCCTGCATATTTGAACTGCTTCTTACTGAAATTGGTACACCTTGTTTGCTGTAGCATAAACTAGATCCAGGCCTGCTGAATCTAGCTTTGTTTGTATAACTTGAGCACTAATCCAGGCATTCTTTAAAGTATTCAATTGTATTTATTACTGCTTGGTAGTAACTTGATTAAAGTGTAGCTATCATTCTAAGTCTTTTGGATTAAGCACTTGGGTTTCAGACCAGTTGTTTTACATTAGGAAGGTTTGTGGCCTGCACTGTGGTGGCAGGACAGGTAGCTTACATCCTTCTAAGTTGGGAACTGCTGATTGAGGGCTCAGTGTCTGTTATTCTAAAAGTATATTGATTCTGGTTTAAGCACTTGGGCTTCAGGCCAGTTACTTTACATTAAAAGGGTTCATGGTCTGCACTTTTGTGGGAGGAGAGGCTGGACTCTGCCCTTCTGAGCTGGGAATTTCTGGTTAAAGGCTTATAGTGCCTGCATATTTGAATTGCTTCTTACTGAAATTGGTACACCTTGTTTGCTGTAGCATAAACTAGATCCAGGCCTGCTGAATCCAGCTTTGTTTGTATAACTTGAACACTAATCCAGGCATTCTTTAAAGTATTCAATTGTATTTATTACTGCTTGGTAGTAACTTGATTAAAGTGTAGCTATCATTCTAAGTCTTTTGGATTAAGCACTTGGGTTTCAGACCAGTTGTTTTACATTAGGAAGGTTTGTGGCCTGCACTGTGGTGGCAGGACAGGTAGCTTACATCCTTCTAAGTTGGGAACTGCTGATTGAGGGCTCAGTGTCTGTTATTCTAAAAGTATATTGATTCTAGTTTAAGCACTTGGGCTTCAGGCCAGTTGTTTACATTAAGAAGGTTTGTGGTCTGCACTGTAGTGGCAGAACAGGTAGCTTACATCCTTCTAAGTTGGGAACTGCTGATTGAGGGCTCAGTGTCTGTTATTCTAAAAGTGTATTAATTCTGGTTTAAGCACTTGGGCTTCAGGCCAGTTACTTTACATTAAAAGGGTTCATGGTCTGCACTTTTGTGGGAGGAGAGGCTGGACTCTGCCCTTCTGAGCTGGGAATTTCTGGTTAAAGGCTTATAGTGCCTGCATATTTGAACTGCTTCTTACTGAAATTGGTACACCTTGTTTGCTGTAGCATAAACTAGATCCAGGCCTGCTGAATCTAGCTTTGTTTGTATAACTTGAGCACTAATCCAGGCATTCTTTAAAGTATTCAATTGTATTTATTACTGCTTGGTAGTAACTTGATTAAAGTGTGGCTATCATTCTAAGTCTTTTGGATTAAGCACTTGGGCTTCAGACCAGTTGTTTTACATTAGGAAGGTTTGTGGCCTGCACTGTGGTGGCAGGACAGGTAGCTTACATCCTTCTAAGTTGGGAACTGCTGATTGAGGGCTCAGTGTCTGTTATTCTAAAAGTGTATTAGTTCTGGTTTAAGCACTTGGGCTTCAGGCCAGTTATTTTACATTAAGAAGGTTTGTGGTCTGCACTCTTGTGGGAGGAGAGGCTGGACTCTGCCCTTCTGAGCTGAGAATTTCTGGTTAAAGGCTTATAGTGCCTGCATATTTGAACTGTTTCTTACTGAAACTGGTACACCTTGTTTGCTGTAGCATAGACTAGATCCAGGCCTGCTGAATCTAGCTTTGTTTGTATGCTTGTTGTTTGTTTGTTTGTTATTTCCCTGAAATGCTAATTCCACCTAAAACGCGGCTTTTCAGCACTTCTGTGGATCCCTAGTGATATTTGCATTGCTTACTGTACTTATTTCCTTGTTTCACTTGAAAGAAAGTTACTGTTTGTCGTTTTTGCATTTAAGTTACCTGTAACACATTGCATTTAAGATACCTGACACTTGCTCACTAAAGCAATTATATAAGTCAGCACTAAAAAATTAAAAGCACTACACCCTCACAAACTCCCCTTGAGTACCTTGTTCCCCATTGGCCCTTTTTTTTTCAATTATAAAGGAATTCCCAATACTATTCTAGCATGTCCAAAGGTCAGTTGTCAATCTCCTCTCCAGTCCAGCTGGTGAATCAGGGAATCTTGAGGCAATGTTACAACTGCCTCATGTACACAGACAACCCTCTCCTCCTCCCAACAAATTCCAACACATGCGAGAGATGCAACCATATAGCCATACTGGAGGCTAAGCTCTCTCATCTCAGTACTGGCGAAACCAGTCAGGAGAAGGAAACCACACTCACTACAATTCCAGTCTCACACAGACCTACCACGACAGCAAACCAAGCACATAAACACACAAAAACATACTCGGAGGCTCTAAATAAAAATATGCCTAAGCAGCAGAGACCTCCAAAGCAGACACCCAAGCAACCGCTACCCCAAAACAAAACACGTGCAACACATAGCTCACAAAGCCAGTGTGCCGAACAGTCACAGCCCTTAAGGCTAAACAACACACCTGATACACTTGTAATAGGTGACTCTATCGTCAGGCACACTGACGTCCCGCTCACCAGGCTGAACAAGGAGAGGGTCATGGTGAGCTGCCTGTCAGGCGCTAGGATCCGCCACATAACACAAGCACTCAGGTCACTCCAAGGCAAGTACAAATATGACTCAGTCATTGTCCATGCTGGTGTGAATGACCTGAGACGTACCTCCCTGGACTACATGAAAAGAGACATAGAGGAGCTCTCTGAGCATGTAGCCCAGGCCGGTATGACCCTGACCTTGAGTAGCATCTTACCCTCACCAAGAATGATGACACATTATGAAGACAAGATGATCAATTTCAACAATTGGCTTAAGTATTGGTGTCATTCAAAGGGGATCCAATGCCTGTCAGCCAGGGATGACATGCTCGACAAGCCATGATGCTTCGCTAGGGACGGCTTGCACCTGTCACCCTGGACTTTTGGATATTGGCAAAGGCTCTTGCTACCCCCATAGTGCCTTTTTTAGGCAAGGCTCAAAAGACAAATCCACCTCCATAGGTATCACAAGGGATAAGAAACTAAGAGTAATGCTACTCAACGCCAAAAGTCTAAACCTCAAGATGCACGCACTTGAAACTCTCCTTAACATGGAGAACATCGATATCTGTGCAGTAACAGAAACCTGGTTCAAGGCTCCCAAGAGCACCCCAGCACTACCAGGTTATACCTCATACCATGCTTTTCGGCCCCAAAACTTGGACCGAACCACAAAAGGAGGGGGAGTATCAATATTCGTCAAAGATACCCACACCTCCAGGTTGATGGCACAGCACGAAGCATCAGAGACTATCCATGTGCAACTAACAGTGGGTAAAACTGCCTTTCAGTTTATAGCCTGCTACAGACCACTCTCCCAAACCCAGGAACCCCACTCGGCCTTCCTGAGAAAACTGGAAAATATGAAGGTCTCTCCAAACACCATTATATTGGGCGACTTCAACTACCCAAACATAGACTGGGAGCATTACTCTAGCTCCAACACCCTAGCCCAAAGGTTCCCAGAATTTATAAACTCAAATGCTATGAAACAACTTGTTACCACTCCCACAAGAGGGGAAAATATACGGGACCTGATCATCACCAACATGGGGACTCTATGCTCCAGACCAGAAGTGTATCCCTCACTGGTAAGATCAGACAATAAACTAATCTCACTGGATATTCACATCCCGACTCCACCCCCTGCCCTGAAAACCACAGTGAAAAACTTCTCTAAAGCAAATTTCACACTCCTCAAAACCGAGGTGGAATCCTTCAAAGCCCCCGGGCCTGTGGAAAATATGGCCCAGACTGCAGAATCCTTTATAAACGCATTCTATGAACACCTTCAGGAATGCATGGATCATGCAATCCCAAATAAAACCAAGACCCAATCCTCCAAAGGCAGACGTCCTGTCTGGTGGACCCCAGCCATAAACAAACTATACAATAGAAGGAGGAAGCTACTACATGATAGAGCAAAATCCCAAAAAGGGAAGGCATCTCTGATCAGTATTAGCAAAAAACTACGGGCACTCATAAAATCGTCTAAGGCCAGCTTTGAGAGAAAAATTGCACAGGACACTAAGGATAATCACAAGGCTTTCTTTAGTTATGTTAGGAACCTTGGTGGGAATTCCCAGATATGCTCAGAGTTAGTCCAAAATGACAAAAAATACACCAAACCCACAGACATTGCCAACATCCTAGCTGACAGGTTCAGCGCAAACTTCTCCCCCCTCCCCACCAAAAGGGCAAATATCTATCCCAGCAGAGTGCTGCCCCCCTGACATCTCAGATGCTCAGGTAAGAGCTGCCCTCTCCAAAGCAAAAAACACAGCATCAATGGGACCAGACGGTGTCCTGGGCTGCGTCCTACATGAACTCCAAGAAGAGCTAAACCCAAACATAAAACTACTGTTCAATCTCAGCCTTACTACAGGATATGTACCCAAAGAGTGGTGTACAGCAACAGTGGTCCCTCTCCACAAAGGTGGTGCCTCAATGGATCCTGGAAACTATCGCCCCATAAGCCTGACTAGCTTGGTCTGCAAAGCTATGGAAAGGATCATCATGGACCTCATAAATATAGATATTGGGGACCTACAGACACTGGATCCTACCTAGTTCGGCTTTGTTAAGGGCAGATCCTGCCTCTTAAACCAGGTTGATTTCTTTGAAACAGTCACCAAGGCCATTGACGAGGGGAAGGTGGTTCACATAGCCTACCTGGACCTCACAAAAGCCTTCGATACAATACCCCACTCGGGCATTATAGATAAGCTCACCAGCTTAAATATAAACCCCTATGTCACTAGATGGGTTGCAAATTGACTCAAGGACAGAACCCACATGGTTAGAATTGCTGGAGCCATGTCAGACTCCAAACCAGTTACAAGTGGCATCCCACAAGGCTCAGTCCTGGGACCTCACTTGTTCGGTATATATTTCTCGGAGGTACAGGCCAACACGGAAGGACTGTGGCTGACCAAGTTCGCAGATGACTGCAAACTGGGTGCCATAATTGACTCTCCAGCCGACACAAGCATCCTCCAAAAGGGCCTCATAGAAACAGACAACTGGTGCCAGAGCCATGGCCTCAAGCTAAACACCAAAAAGTGTATAGTCATCCCCTTTGGCAAAAACAAAGTGCCCACAAATTACCACATAGGTGGTAATCCATTAAGTACAGAAGAAGTAATTAGGGACCTGGGGACCCAAGTTGATAGCAATCTCTCATTTGACAACCATGTGGCCAAAGTGGTTAGAAAAACATTTTATATAGCCCACCTAATCATGAAGGCATTCACATCTAGATCAGGGGAGGTCATCGTGCCTCTTTACTCATCCCTCATCAGGCCCATAATTGAGTACAATGCCCTTTTGGGATGTACCTTACCAGACACCTGCAGCAACTGGAAAGACCCCAAAAGTACCTCACCAAGAGGATCAAAGGGCTCAAACAGATGCCATATGCTGCCCGGTTAAAGAAACTCCAGCTATACTCAGTGGCATACCGCCTGCTCAGAGGCGATCTGTGCCTGACATATAAAGCCATGTCCAACCCGGAATTAATGGACATGCTGCACCTCAGAAAATCCAAATCCCATCGAGCTACACGCTCGAGAGACTTGAACCTCAGCACTGAAATAAATAGGACATGCTGGAGGGACAGATTCATAACCCAGAGGCTCTGGAATAAAATCCCAGTCCAGGTTAGGCAGAGTCCCTCATTGACTCTCTTCAAGAGGAATCTTGATGAGTGGATGGGAGATCGTAGGTTTACCCCGGGTATCACTTCTGTGTCACTGTTAGACAGAGGCACAGTATACTAACCTCGAAAAAGGGCATAGCAAAATTAATTTAAAATGGGTGGCAAAAGCCAAACACACTCTGGCTAGGCTTATAAATGCCCTAGGGCAGATACCCTAGTATGAACCTATGAACCTATGAACATAGCGAGACAGCTTTAAAAAAAGCAACGGAGATACTCTGTTGCTTTTTTTAAAGCCGTCTCGCTATGTTAAACCTATTTAACATAGCAAAACAGTTTGTAAAAAGCAACAGAGATCTTGCTTTCTCCATTGCTTTTGCCCACAGCTCTGATGTACTGCGTGGGCATACACATGCGCAGTACATCAGAACTGCTGCAGAATACCAGACAGCTGCGGAAGGGCAGCAAGGAGGCATTATACAATGCCATTATTTAAGAAAAGTAATTATTTTTTTTCTAAAATAATGTCATTGTATAATAGCAATAACCCACGCCTGGGTGTGGGTAATGCTGGATTTACCCACGGTTGGCTTTGTTTGGCCACTCGGGCTTCACCCTCGTGACCAAACCACACCCAGGCGTGGGTTATTGCTATATTATCAAACAAGGGATGGGTAAGGCTAATCTCTAACCAAATGGCATAGGTTAATTTGAACATCAAAAGGAGGATTGGCTAGGCTTAAAATTACTCACAAGGGCAGATAGCCTAATACTTACCTATGAACTTATATGTACATCAGGTTCTGTCTGTTGTATGACAGAATGCAATCTAGCACAGGTCTACTAAACAATTATGACCGTTAGTTATATCTTCTTGCATTTAATAGACTGTATAACCCAGTTTAAAAAGTTCATCACATTATCTTTCCATGCCCCAATGTGGGAAAGTTGATTTCATCCTTTTAGCATTAAAATCAGTAAAATAACATTATTCCAGTCACTTATAACCCCATGTAGGTGTTAAGTCTGCTATATTATGTTACAGAGGACCTGGCTTCACAAAGCATGCTAGTAACTTGTAGTAAGGGCTTTCTATTTCTTTATATTTGGAGATGGATGTTAGAACTAAGGAAATGGCATTTATTCCCCAACTTCGCCAATACAGTCATATCTGGAACAAAAAAGAAAATATTTTCAGTGTTGATTTTTCTGTATTTTACCATTGGATCCAGTTTAATATACATAACCATCCTTTTCATTAGTTTTATAAATTCCTGCAACAAATCTGTGACTATAGAATTTTAACATATTTTCCATTCTCTTAATATAATGGACTTGGAAATAAACACAAGGGTTAGCCTGAACTGATTACCTTCATCAGTTTACATTCAGTCTCTCCTCTTCTTCCCAATCCCAAAAAGTCCCATATCCATGGAATCTTTTTACCAAGCTTATCTTCCCAGAGCATCTGACATTGCCTCCATCTAACCTGTGCTATGCCACATTTCCAGAATATATGGATCAAGATGACTCCCTCATGTCTACACATCCAACATTTTGTTAATGTTTTATGCATTTTATATAATTTTGTTGGAGAGAGGTGCCATTCATGCAAGACACACTTATGGTAATCCCAAATAAACGGCCATTGTCTTAGTGTGTGTGTGCGTGCATGCGTGCGTGCGTGCGTGCGTGTGTGCGTGCGTGCGTGTGTGCTTTGTCCCATATTTGATGCTACTGGGTATCTGTTTCCCAAATATGCTGCAGCCTAAGTATGGCAGACATTTTTCCTTAACTCCATCAAGTTCTTATATATCAGACTGCATGTTTCCTTCCTGACAATCCCCCACTTCTTCCAAGGCACAATTCTTGCACTTCTGTCGTTTTCTTTCTATAGAAAGCAAGATGAATGATGCAAAGGTTTCTATGTCTTAGTTATTGGTTCTCTGGTATTTGATAATTTTCTATTAATTCTCTGAAACTACGGTGTTTAAAGGGTAGTATAGTATGCCTTTGGTCTTCAGAATTAAATTCCAACTATCAATGCCTGTCTCATCCCAAATCTGTCTATCCTGACATGGGATGCTCTTAACAATTTGTTGCCAGTGCCAGATTTTAGTTACCACTCCATCTCCCATTCAAAATGCATGACATTCTGTCAGTCCTGGTTCCCAATCATGCAGCCAGGCTGTCCAGGAAGGGGAGTGAGATTCTCTTTCATCTCAGTATAGTCACATATAACCTTTGCTTCATACTTGTTTCTTACATACTGTGTTAAGTAGTGGGCCTGCACTAGGGTGGGTACATACATTAAGCCTGATTTTCCTAGTTCTTTTGAAGTATTTATTCATTTCATAGGGATTCTGTTACCTTTGTCTTGGTTCATATAAAATTATATAACTACCTGGATTTTCCTAATTCCTGGGTGCTTGTGTGACATTGGTATATGGTGAATGAGATGAAGACCTGGGGTAGGAGGACAGTTGTGATATTAACTGTATCAATTCTCCCTGCCCATGTTTTGAGATTGTCAATGCTCTGTATAACTGACCTTTCAAGAGTATTGGTCACTTCTAAACATAGGTATTTAATTACTTTTACTGCCACCTCTTCATATGCCCCACAGTTTTCATTGCTTTGACCCCCTCCCTGCTCTAGCTGTTTTCCTTAGACTGCATTTTAATCCTTACACTCTGGAAAATTCCGTAAAGTTATCTAATAACTTGGGAGTGAGCATACCAATGTTCTCCCCCTCTCTGCAGTCATCTGAAAACATATAAAACTGAGTCCTAGAGCCTCCCAGATATAAAATCCTGTTGTATCTTTTGTCTAACTTTTAAATGCCAGCTCCTCTATTACAAGTGTGAAGAGTCCATGGGATAATGGGCTTCATTGTCTGCTACCCCTCTTTATGCTCCTTTACTGTGATATGGCAGTTTGAATTTAGGATGGCTCTAGAGAGCCTTCACCTAGGCTGTAATTTGAGGCATTAATCCTCATTGTTCTAATACTTTAAGTAAAAAAAGGACTGCTGACTGAGCCAAACATTGAAGATATCAGCAAATTATATCCCTGCATGCATTTTATCCTGAAATGCTTTCAGAAAACTAGAGGCAGTCTACCAGTTATCACTAGACTGTCACCCTCATATGAAGCCTCCTTATCCCTGCTTGATGAGTTGTGGTAATATCCCTTTTAGTTTCCATTTACAGTGTCCCCAGTGCCAGTGTTCTTCGACCTGGTACCCTCTTCTAGATTAAGGCTGAGGTTTGCTATTTGTATGTGTTTTGAAATGGTGTGTTCAGAAATGTAGCTGTTCATAATTGCTGTATTTTGCATTTGTGGGAGAATTGTCTTTAGAGCAAGAAAATAAGGGTCTATATTAAATCAGTGAACACTTAAAAAAGCGAACGTTGATTTATCGACCCTCTTTAAGCAAAAGCTGAAAGTTCCAAACACTCTGAACTGGGCCATTTTTGGGACTTTGCCATTTCCTCCACTGTGGTGCGATCTTGGAGTTGGTATATTTAAGTAGGGGTAGGTGTAGGGGGGGGCAAAGCCCCCTACTTTATTTATTGTTTTGAAGGTTTTTTTTTTTTTTTTTTTGTGGAACTGCAATTTTTTTTCTCCTGGGAAAAAAATCACTGTTCCGAGCATTCGGGATTTTAAGCTTTCACTTAAAAAGGGTCAATAGATCAGCAGTTGCTTTTTTAAGCATTCGCTGATTTAACATAGACCTGAAAATAATCTTGGCTGCAGGCTTCATGGCTGTCAGTTTTAGAGATTGTCTCTGCACTTCCTGAAACCTCTTCCATATATCTATGCAGTTCCTTTTCTCAATTAGTCCTGTATGTTGCTTCTGTAGTTTTGTATAGCTTTGTTTCCTTCTTCTGAAAAAGCCTATCAACGTTATCATCCAGAGAGATATAAAGTCCACCCCCATCAAGTGAAGGCAATCTGGACTTGCCAGTTTATCCCATTGTTGAAAGGACTCCTGAAATAATTTTTCCAAATCGTTATTTGGTGCACATGTATTGCTCAGTATAATCTTGAGACTCTGAATGGTACCTTTCCATATAATCGACTTACAACATTACTGATGATTATACACTTTAAACCTGGAAGGATTTATGGAATAGAGAACAGATGTGTTAAATGATTCTTAATATTCTTTAATAGCATGAGGGGAACCTTAAAACTTTTCAGCATGCTTAGAATGTTAGGTCTTTAAAAATAATTGTGCATTAAGACTGACATTATTAAAACAATTATACTTAGTTGATTATTCTGTCCATCAAAAATGTGGTGTCATACTTCAGCCGGTCCAGACCCACCAAAGAAATTGAAATAAAAAGAATGTATTTCCATGCTGACCAGTAGGAAAAATGTGTCTACAGAGTCATAAAGAGATTGTCCAAAGGCCAATGCCCATCTTACGTAGCCTCATTAAACTGGTATAGTTTATATATAGTGCCATGTTGTTATCCTTGCCAATGTGTTTTATAAGGATTGTCTAATATACCTATCAAAATCTCTTGCACAATGTGTGGCAAAGCTGGGATTAATCCTGTACCTTTACATGGGTTAGTGGAGATCTGTTATGGTCTGTTTTGTAGAGCTTTTCCTTTGACCAACAGAATTCTATCTATTGAATCTGAGTCACTTTCTTTTATCTTGTACCTTCTGTTTTTTTTTTTTTTTTTTTTTTGCCCTGGAATGGTACTATGAACCAGCACACCACCCCCTCAGCTTTTCAAGTGAAGAGCAAAAAAAAAACAAAACAAAAAGAAAAATCAAAAAAAGCACTTTACTGGTCAGGTTATTATGGTTAGTTCTATGCCCTCCCACAGCAAAAAAAGTGGACATTCCTTCTGCTAGCACAGATGCATGACATGCCCCCCCACCTCCCTCCAGCCCCAACTATTCAGGTCCTGTTTCTGTGCCTGCCACCAACCTTTCTTTAACATATTTTATTAAAAAGGATTTCTTCTTTTTAAACTGTGGCAAACAGTTGCTGCAGTTTATACCTGCCTGCACGGGGCACTACAATGCTCAGGTTTTAGTTGGTATTACATAAAAGAGCGATAGATTGGGATAGGCTGATTGTGCCCCCAACAAATTGCACCTGAGGCTGTTGCCCCTCTTGTACCACCCTAGCCACACTACTTTTTTGGCTAGTATCTTCCTGTGCGGATCCAATAGAAAAACTTTGTCTATTTCTCAGAGATGGTTTCATAGGTTCATAGGTAGGTACTAGGCTATTGGCCCAAGGGCCTACGCAAGCCTAGCCAACAAGGTTCCCTGGCTTATGCCACCCAAGAAAGTTATTTTCCTGTGCCACTGACGAGCAGAGACACAGAAGTGATCCCCAGGGTGTATTTCCTATTTCCCATCCACTCATCAAGATTTTTCTTGAAGAGTGCTAATGAAGAACTTTGCTTGACATAGATGGGTAGCCTGTTCCAGAGAATGGGAAGTCTCTGGGATAGGAATCTATCCCTCCAGCATGTCCTGTTTATTGTGGTGACAAGGTTTAGGTCCCTAGAGCGTGTAGCTCGGTGGGATTGGGATTTCTTTAGGTGTAGCATGTCCAACAGCTTTGGGTTTGACATAGCTTTATATGTTAGGCAGAGATCACCTCTGAGTAGGCGATATGCTACGAAGTAAAGCTGGAGTTTTTTGAGGCGGTCAGTGTAGCACATTTGTTTGAGTCCAGTAATCCTCTTTGTGAGGTACTTCTGTGGCCTTTCCAGCTGCTGCAGATGTCTTGTGAGGTACATTCCAAAAGGGGCATTGTACTCTATAATGGGTCTAATGAGTGATGAGTAGATTGTAACAATGACCTCCTTTTTCCTGGATGAGAACCCTTTTATGATGAGGTGTGCCACGTAGAAGGACTTCCTGACTACTGTGGCGATGTGACTATCAAAGGAGAGACTACTGTCCACCTGGGTCCCAAGGTCTCTTATCACGAATTTGGTGTTAAGTAGATTGCTGCCTATGTGGTAGTTCATGGGTACAGAGTTTTTACCAAAGGGGATGACACTGCACTTTTTGGCATTGAGCTTGAGGCCATGGCTCTGACACCAGGCATCTGTCTCAGAGAGGCCCTTCTGTAGGGTGTTCCATCATTTGGGGACTTGACTATAGCTCCTAGTTTGCAGTCATCTGTGAACTTCGTTAGCCTGTACTTCAGAGAAGTAGATACCAAACAAGAGCGGTCCCAGGATGGAACCCTGTGGTACTCCACTTGTCACTGGCTTGAGGTCAGATTTGGAGTCTGCAACTTTTGCAGTGTGGGTTCTGTCAGTGAGCCAGTTTGCAACCCATCTTGTGACGTAGGGATTTATGCCTAGTTTATTGAGTTTAGCTATAATTCCAGAATGAGGGATGGTGTTGAAAGCCTTGGCGAGGTCAAGATAGGCTGTGTGAACCATTTTACCGTCATCTACGGCTTTGGTGACTGCCTCAAAGAAGTCGATCAGGTTCAGGAGGCATGATCTGCCTTTCACAAACCCGAACTGGGTGGGATCCAGAGTTTGGAGGTTACCAATGTCTTTGTTTATGAGTTCCATGATGATACGTTCCATGGCTTTGCAGACCAGGCTCGTCAGGCTAATAGGTCTATAGTTCCCGGGATCAGTGGTGGCTCCCCCTTTGCGGAGTGGGATAACTGTTGCTGTGCACCATTCAGTGGGCACAAAGCCTGATGTGAGGCTATTATTGAACATGGTGCTTAAGTGGGGAGCCAGTTCATTCTGAAGTCCATGTAAAACACAGCCTGGGATGTTGTCCGGTCCCATGGATGCTGTGTTCTTGGCTTTAGAGAGTGCAGCTTTCACCTGCGTAGTTGTGATTACAGGGACTCTGCATTCTTCCTGTATAGATATGGGCCCTTTAGGGGGTGAGGGGGGTAAAATTAGCACTGAACCTATCTGCCAGGATGTTGGCAATATCAGTTGGTTCTGTAATTTTCATGCCTTTGTGCTGTAACTCAGAGCAGATCTGGGTGTTGCCATTGAGATTCTTGACATAGCTATAGAATGCTTTGTAGTTGTCCTTGGAATTAGTGGCAATTTTATTTTTGTAGCTAGCTTTGGAGGATCTTATAAGGGATCTCATCTTCTTACTGAGGCTGACCAGGGAGCTCCTCCACTCATGGGATTTTACTCTCTTTTGCAACAGTTTCTTCCTTCTGTTGTACAGTTTGTTTATGGCAGGGAACCACCAGATTGGCTTCCTTTTTTTGGAGGATAGCGTCTTAGTTCTGTTTGGGATAGCACGATCCATGCACTCATGTAGGTGCTTATAGAGCGCATTTGTGTAGGATTCAGCAGTTGTAACTGTATTGTTCATCTGCATGGGTGTCATGAAGTTCACTACTTCTGTCTTAAGAAGCATGAAGTTGGCTTTGGAGAAATTTCTTACTATGGTTTCCTTAATGGGGGGTGGGGGTGGGATGTGGATATCAAGGGTGATTAGCTTATGGTCGGATCAGACCAAGGAGGAGTTGACTTCAGGTGTGGAACACCGGTCACTCATGTTGGTAATGACTAGGTCTAGGATATTGTTGCCCCTGGTGGGGGTGTGGATAAGTTGATCTAGGGCACTGGAGTTTATGAATTCCAGAAAGTGTTGTGCTAAGGAGTTAGTACATGAGTAGTTTTCCCAGTTAATGGTGGGGTAGTTGAAGTCACCCATTATTAGGGTGTTTGGTTGAACCCTAATATTTTCCAGTACATCAAGAAAAGAGGAGTGGGAATCCTGGGGCATGGTAGGGGATCTGTAGCAAGCTACAATTTGGACTGCAGTTTTGCCAAGAGTTAGTTGCACTTGGATAACCTCGGATGTATTATGCTGAGCAACTAGCCTGGAGGTGTGGATATCCTTAATGAATATGGACACACCCCCACCTTTGGTGTTTCGGTCCAGGTTAGATGGCCGAAAAGTGTGGCATGAGTTATAGCCTGGTAGTGCAGGGGTGCTCTCTGGAGCCTTGAACCAGGTCTCAGTCACTGCACATATATCGATGTTCTCCATTTTAAGGAGTGCCTCGAGTGAGTGCATTTTGAAATTTAGACTTTTAGCATTGAGTAGCATTACCCTCAGTTTTTGCTTGCCTGTTCCTGTTATGGTGGTGAATTTTTTACTTGAACCCTGCCTAAAAAGGCACTATAGGGGCAGCAAGAGCCTTAGCCAGTATCCGGAATCCTAGGGGTGACAGGTGCAGGCCATCTATGGCAAAGCATCGTGGTCTGTCGACCATGTCATCCCAAGCAGACAGATACTGGATCCCCTTTGAATGACACCAGAAGCTTAGCCAATTGTTGAAATCAATCATTTGTCCTTGTACTGCGGTATCATTCTGGGCAATGGCAGAATGCTACTCAGGGCTAGGGTCATACCTGCCTGGGCTACAAGATTGCAGAGCTCTTCCATGTCTCTTTTCATGTAGTCCAGGGAGGTACGTCTCAGGTCATTCACACCAACATGGACAATGACAGAGTCATATTTGTACTTGTTGTGGAGTGACCTGAGTGCGTGGGTTATGTGGCGGATCCTGGCACCCGACAGGCAGCTGACAGTAACCTTCTCCTTGTTTAGCCTGGTGAGTGGGACATCAGTGTGCCTGACTATAGAGTCACCTATGACTAGTGTGTTGGGTATGTTGTTTTGCCTTATTGGCTGTGTTTGAGTGGCACACTGAATCTGTGGGCTATTTGTCATTTGGGTTGTGTTGGGGGATGGAGGTTGCTTGTGTTTCTGCTTTGGAGGTCTCTGTTGCTTAGGCAGATTATTATTGAGAGCCTCTGCGAATGTTTTTGAGTTTCTATGCGTGGATTTTGGTGGTGTAGACATAGTGAGACTATGTGATGAGTGTGGTGTGGTGCAAATGTTTACCTTCTCCTCATGACTGTCAGGTTCAGTCTTGGTTGGTGAGAGCTTTATCTCCAGTTTGGCTAGATAAGTGCACTCTCACAGGTTGTAGTGTTGGGTGGTAGGAGGAGAGGGTTGTCTGTGTACATGAGGCAATTTCTACATTGCCTCAAGATGCCCAGATTCATCAGATAGACGGGAGAACACTGGGAGCTGACCCTTGGACATGCCTGAATAAAAAACTATTTTCCTCTAGATAAGTGAGGAAAGTGAGTACAAGAGCTGTTTTTCTCAACGCTATTGAGAAAAGTAAGTACAAAAACTGTTTTCCTTTAGGTAATGAGGAAGATTGAGTGCTATAGTAATTAGTAGCTTATTTAGTGCTTACAAGTTCTGAACAAGTGCTGAGTATGAATAAGCAAATTTAAGTGCTAAAACTAAGAATCTGTATCTGCACTAGACGAGTTACAGGACAGAAACAAGTGCAAATGCAGGATTTTCAAATCAGAAAGTTGAGAGAGATGGAAGATTGCCCAAACAGCCAATAAAGAACCACTCCTTATGTGGTAGACAGGTTACCCAATGCTTACCACTCCCACTGATAAGCTAGAAGGCTTCCCTCCAACACAGAAAGGCTTGGGGGGCTCAGAAACTTACAAACAGTCCTGGATACAGCAAATCTGTATCTGGAACACTAGTTACAGGAAAGGTAGGAAACAGGCTTACAGTTTTTTTTTTTTTTTTTACAGAAAAGTAGCAAAAACAGTAGTAAAAACAATTCACATGCAGTGCAAGCTAGCACACTTGGGTATGTAGCAATATTAGACCACACACAGTTTGAAAAATGCAATTAAATTAAAAAGGACTAAAAGCAAGTGCAGAAAGGGTTTATTAGGTAAAATGCGGTAAAGAGATGGGACTGGGGGAGTGTCCTAGATCAAATCTACAGTGGGGCGGGCACTGCAAAAGCCACCAAATTTAAACTACAAACCAAAAACAGGGAGGGGGTGGGGAAGACCGTTTCAGCAGAGATTTGAGCAACCACTAATAGTATAAATTATAAAACCAAAAAAATATACTCAGCTCTGTATATTTGCAGATCAGACTCTCAGAACAGTGAGACAACAGATATCTAAGCAACAATTAAACTCTATAATAACTATTCAGGTCCTGTTTCTGTGCCTGCCACCAACCTTTCTTTAACATATTTTATTAAAAAGGATTTCTTCTTTCAAACTGTGGCCCTTTTTTGGTCTTACCCTCCTACTTCAGCGTAGGAAGCTTTTTGTTTGTAAACAGCAAGTTGGCGGCCCTGCTCTGTGTCATAACTCATGTTTCCCGTATTTTGCTCTCTCTGTCATTGTGGCAGAGGTTTTGGTCTGTCTCTTTCAAATTCTGTTCTTTTCTGCATTTTACTGACCTCCAACTCCATCTTCTTAATCCTTAATATATGCTCCAGACTTCCTATGTTCAGTTTGTGTTTTCCTTTTACCAAGGCCCATGCAGCTGCATTGTCCCTGAACCATCAGAAGCTATCCTTATTCTTAATTTCAAAAAATGGTGGGTACAAAATGGTAGTAGTTAAGCCTACCAGATAAAACAAATATCTTAAGTGGGATCAGGCCCAAGGGGGGGGGGGTGCAGCGGGTACATCCCTCCAGGGCCTATGAAGCTCAAGGGGGCCCAATGAAGCCCAAGAAACATCACGAAAACCGAAACATGTCATTTTCTCGAGAAGGAGATGTCCTTACAAACTAAGACAAAGAACAGCGTGAGAACTTTTTGCGTACAAGATTGCGAAGCATTGAGTGAGCATGAGGCAATAGAAGGCCGTGACAATGATAAAATACTTTTGAGTGACATAATATGGTGCATTCAAGATTCAACGAACAAAAACCTGTGAAAGTGACTATCAATGAGTGTTCTCGCATATTCATTCCTAGCTTCAAACATCAAACTTATTGCTCAGATTACTCCTCCTTGCTTTCCCACTGAATCCCGGGTGGAAGAAGAAAACGGGACATGAGCCACGCTGATTCATCGTGGACTACAAAGAAGACTTTACAGGAAAGCGAAGGAAGAAATAATTCCATAGGTTAAGTTCCCTGGAAATGCTGCAACTGTAGCATAAAGGACCCACTGACATTGCATGCCTTTTTGTCTACGTTATCGAGAGATTCGAGACTATAAACAGTTTGACGGTTAGCAGAAATCAATAGCAATAAATATCGTCCTAACTTTAGAACCACTAACAAAATTCTTGATAGCAAGATGGCAAATTTCAGTGTTCTATATTTCATTTCTGGTGCCGGCCTTAAACATGTCATCTCAAAAATCTGGAGCTCAAAAACTTAAAGAAAAACAAAAACGTGATGAGATTAATAAAAAAGGACTGCAAACACTCTTTCAAGTTGGCATTAAATGCAAAACAAGAGAAACTGACAAAAATGAAACTTTAGATTTAGAACAAGGTGAGCCAAATGCAGAACTGAAACAAAGGAATCTCATGAAGCCAGTTTGGATTTTCAAAAAACATCAGATCATGTAAATCCTGTTGTGATTCATGCACAAAAGGTGGATGACGCAAATGTGGATTTGGAGGATGGAGGATATGAGAGAAAAGGAGATTTGAAGGAACAAGTGAATGTTAGTGATTGAAAGAGAAGTTAGGCAACGAGTACGTATGTCCACAGAATCTGGCCATGGTGAAGAAAAGAGTAACATTGGAATTGACATTGGACTTCTTGTAACAGAGGTTCCTTCTCAGCTGGATATAGAAAACTGTGTTATGAAAGGTCATATTGGCAATCCTAAAACATTTCCCAAAGATATGAATAACCAAGTTTTTCCAGAAAGCATACTAACATTTCGAAATTTGAATGGTGAGAAACCTGTCCGAGATTGGCTTGTCTGGAGTGATGTTAAACAAGGATTATATTGTTTTCCCTGCCGATTATTTTGGAACAATCTGTGTTGCAACATTAGCTCCATATCCAAGTCTATGCTTGCATCATCAGAAGGATGGTCAGCTGCTGGAAAGTGGCAAAAATTATGTAGTCACATCCCAGAACATGAGAGAAGCAATAGTCATAGGCAATGCTATCTGGCTTGGCGAGAATTAGAAAGATGCCTGTCTTCTGATAAGGGCATTGAAATTCTCTAAGAGGCATCAATTGCAACAGAATCTGTCAAGTGGTACAACATTATGAAACGAATCATTGATGTTATACTATTCCTTGGAGAACGTCGGCTTGCTTTGCGTGGTAGTTCACAGTGCATTGGTGACAAGGACAATGGAAATTTTTGGGGGCTAATAGAGTTGTTGTCTCATTGGGAATCAATTCTAAAAGAACATGTGTTGCAAGTTAGAGTCGCAAGAAAAGGGGTAACGACTTCAAGTGCATTATCTCTCTGCTAATTCTCAAAATGAGTTAATTACTGAATGTTTTGAACTTGTGAAACACATTTTTCAGGATAGAAAGACTGCAAAGTACTTTGCAGTGATAGTTGATTCCACACCGGATGCATCTCATGTTGAGCAGAAAACATTCCTGTTACTTTATGTAATTCAAAATGAATCCCAGTTTGAAATTGTAGAAAGATTTCTGAAATTTGTTGACTGCAGTGACAAAACCAGATCTGATATAGCACAGATGGTTGTAGATACATTGAACGAACATGATATTCCACTCTCTGATTGCCGAGCACAGGGTTATGACAATGCAGCCAACATGTCAGGAAAATATAAAGGTGCACAAGCAAGAATACTTAAGCAATGTCCAACTGCTATATTTTCTCCATGTGGATGCCGCACACTCAGTTTGTGTGGAAATGATGCTGCAGAATGTATTCCTGAAACCATAACATACTTTGGAACTATACAAACTGTTTATAACTTGTTTAGCTCTAGTCCACATCGATGGAAAATTTTGCAGAATGGTATTGGCTGTTCTTTTCATGGCATATCTAGCACACTGTGGTCAGGCCATGTTGAAAGTGTGAAGCTCTTTGTAGCCCATCTGCCTGGTATCAAATTAGCATTAGAAGACCTCTTGAAGCTGAACCTAACTGCCAAAACAAGAACAGAGATTAATGGAGCTTTGTCTTATGCAACATCATTTGTTTGTGTGATAATGTCTGTTGTATGGTACAAAATATTAGTTCCAGTTGATATCTGTGACGAAGTTATCCAATCCAGAAATGCAAAACTGAATGTTGAAGTGTCCAACATAAAAACATTGATTTCAGAACTGACAGATCTCCGCAACAGCTGGAAAAATGGAGTGAATCTAAGCATGTTGCTTCCAATTTACACATAGAAATTAAACTATCTGGAAGTTATGGTGACGCAAAACGCAAAAGGAGGTTCCACGGTGAAGATGCCAAATTGTCACAACAACATGAAATGGATGACTCCCCTGAACAAGCGTATTTCAGAAAGTCTGATGTTAAGTTGTCTATCTCGCCTTCATTCTTGCTGGATGGGTTCGGAGCCGACCTCGGCTCTGACTCGGCCACTCTAAAAGCTCTAGAGTTGGTTCCACCGGCTCGAGGCTCCCCTTATATCCCACAATGCTAGGCGTGAGTTACCTCAGATCTCGTTTGCCACTACAGCGATCGAGGTGTGTTTTCTACCGGCTCCAGGTTAGTGAAAGTTAGACTAGTTTAAATTCTTTAGACTTAAGCTAGCTTAGTGTATTTTTCTTTCCCCTTAGTGTAGTGGATATTATCCCTTCTACCTTTTATCCAGCCCCCTTTTTTTCTAAAGAACTTATAGTTCTTTCCCTAAGGCCTTCGGGCCCTTCCTTCCCTATCCTTAGGGTGTGTATGTGTTTGATTAGGGAGTTTTAACTTAACTTACCTTTAGTTTAAATAATTCCCTTTGAACCCCTATCAGTGTAATCTGTGTGTGTGTGTGTTTTCTGTGTGTGATTACACTTCGGTTCCTTGAGTATGTCCAAGGATACAAAGGTCTCAGGCTTCAAGAAGTGTGACTCGTGCTGTCAGAAAATGTCTCTGACAGACGGTCACACTTCTTGTGTGTATTGCCTGGGACCTTTACACCTGCAGGACTCTTGTGCTGTATGCCATGGCTTCAGCCCTAGAGTCCTGCAGGAGAGAAAAAATAAACTCATTTTGAGGGGTTTGATTAAGCCTGAAGGTTCCCTTTCTGTGTCATCGGGGAAACCTTCTAAGGCTTCCAAGACCTCGGCTCCAGCTTCAGAGTCGAGGCCTAAGGCTTTGAAGCCTACTGCTTCATCGGCTCCGGCTGGAGCCGATGAGTCTTTGACTGCAGTATCTGTGGTTTCCTCGGCTCCGGCCGGAGCCGAGGCATTAGAGATTCCTGAGTTGGCTCGGATCAGACCATCGGAGCCGACATCTAGAAAGAGATCGAGGTCACCGTCCCTTGGCTCCGTTCATTCGGCTCCAGCGTCTCCCCTGCTGTCTGAACGGAGCCACAGATCTCACTCCTCCAGGTCATCGAGGCTCTCAGATCACGACCTCCAGAGGGTAGTGAGTAGACTTTTGAAGTCCGAGGCACTGGCCCAAATGCTCCAGAGTCCGACTCATCAGTCGATGCCTCAACTTGTTCCAATAAATATTCCTCCACCGACCCCTTTGAGCCCGGACCCGGGGCGCTACGGGACCGAGACTGTGGTAGCAACGGAGCCGATACAATTGTCTTCGGCTCCGTCGGCTCCGATTTCTTCTTTGAAGAATCTCGGCGCCGGCTTCCTCGTCGGCTCCGAGGGGTGAGTGGCATCGGACCCTTGTCCGACCCCCTCTCCTCTCGGTGCTTGGCGCTGGTGAGTTCGGCTCCGACATCGGCCTCGAGTCATCTCTGTCGGTGCCGAGGGAGGTTCTCAGCTTCTCGGAGCGGGGACCTCTGGCTCTGCCGGACAGGGGTGCGTTCGAGGTCATGCGGAGTGTGTTGGAACCTTGTTCGACTCCACAGTGGGCTCCGTCCGCCCCTCCCTCTTGGTGCCTTTGGTTATGTCGACTCACTCCCTCATCCCAGACCGCAGAGAGCCAGCTCCTCAAGAATCCCCTGTGGGGATCTCATCCTCTTCGAGGCCTCCCTGAATTGGCAGGGAGCCCCTAGGAAGAGAAAGTGTAAGAGGAAGCACATAGACTCACCTGAGTCTGTCACCTCTGACACAGATTTAGAGGATTCGAGGGTTCCCATGTTCCCCTTCTGAAGATGTCTCTTTCGCAGACATTCTAGAGATCCTGAAACAGAGGGGAAATTGGCCAGCCCTTAACCCTTCGGAGGATGAATCTGTGTATATTGAGGCATTTGGCTCTCGCCCTTCCACCTCCTGGGTGTCCCCTTTGATCCCCTCATGCAGGTGGTTGCAAAGAAGGCCTGGATGGCTTCTGATTCAGTGGACCCTACCCCCAGGAGACCTTCCAAATTTATAACAGCACCAACTGACAAGCAATTTCTCACAAAAGGTGTTTCTGTGGATGCTATGGTGGTAGCTGCTGCCACCAAGAAGGTACTAGCTGATCCTTCAGTGCCTGTTCATCCCCCTAACAAAGAATCTAGGTCTATGGACAGGTACGGGAAGCGGATGTTCTCGTCAGCGACCTTTGCTATGCGTTCGCTGAACTACCTATGCCATTTTACTCATCTTCAAAGAGACTTGATCAAAGAAGCGAGTGACATGTTGAAGGATCCTATGGCTGCGGGTTTTCAAGACAAGATGAACACTCAGCTGGCTACCCTGAACTCCATAGCTAACTCCTCCATGCGCCTCCTCTCTTATGCGGCTGATGGAGCGAGCAGGGCCGCAGGGACAGGTGTGGCCTTACGCAGGCATGCCTGGATGCGGCTATGCAACTTTGTGGACCCCTTTAAAATCTCATTCACTAATTCCCCGTTTGATGGATCATCTCTTTTTGGTCCTCAAGTGAAAGAAACCTTGACTAGGTGCGAGACAGATGGCAAGACTCTTTCTGCCGTCGGAGTCCGTTTTTCTACTCTTTCTAGGCCTTACCTCAAAGGCCAGAAAAGTGGGAAAATGTGATTCCGCAAACAATCTCAAGGGACTTCGCCTGACGCACAGAGTCGGTTCCCCGCCAGAGGCAGAGGGGGGAACAACAATGGTAGACGTCGCCCTAGAGGCAGGGGGGTCCGCAGAACCAGGGCAATCGAGAAGCCTTCTCTGATAAGCCCTTTCAGCATCCCTGAGGTGTTGCCCGACTGCCCACCTTCGGAGGCAGTCGGGGTAAGATTGTCACTGTACCCAGAAGCCTGGCTATCCCTGACTCAAGACACATGGGTACAGTCCATCATTTCCGAAGGCTATTCCATTCCCTTCGTTCGCATTCCAAACCAATCAAAAAAATCCCTTCCAGATGTTCCACCCGCTCAAAGGGATCTTGCAGCTTTGGAAATTTCAAAGCTGCTTGCAAAAAGAGCAATTCAGCCAGTTCCAGCAGACCAGCAAGGATCCAGAATCTACTCCAGGTTCTTTTTAGTTCCAAAGAAAACAGGGGACTGGAGACCAATTTTGGATCTCAGTATCTTGAACAAGTCAGTCAAGAAAACAAGATTTCGGATGGTCACGCTGCAGTCCATCCTTCCCCTATTGGGAAAGGGAAACTGGATGTGCTTTATAGACCTTCAGGATGCATACTATCACATAAAAATGAACAGACGCTCCAGAAGATTCCTCCGCTTCAGGCTGGGAACCAGTCATTTTCAATTCAGGGCCCTGCCCTTTGGTCTCACCACTGCCCCGGTGTTTACCAAATGCATGGCAGTGGTAGCTTCTCACCTGAGACGTCAAGGATTCCAGGTGTTTCCATATTTGGACGACTGGCTCCTCACAGCTCCCACCAAGCATCTTCTTCTATTGGCCAGGGACTACACCTTTCGCATTTGTCAAAATTTAGGCATTTCAATAAATTGCGAAAAGTCTGTTTTGTCGCCTTGTCGTACTATTACCTTCATAGGCGCAAATCTAGACACAGTCAACATGTCTGCGAGACTAACAGATCAGAGAATAACAGACATACACAAACTGGTCTCGCTCCTCTTCAGCAGCAACAGAATCAAAGCCAGGTTAGTTCTGAAAGTGTTGGGGATTATGGCGGCTGCCATACCTCTGCTTCCATTAGCCAGATTCCACATGAGAATCCTTCAATGGATGCTCTTCACGCAATGGTCATACCAGCAACTTCCGATGTCCCACACCATCATGATTACGCAAACATGCAGAAATCATCTTCTGTGGTGGATGTCTTCCCCTCAGCTCTTATTGGGAAGACCTTTTGTCCCTTCCCCTCCGGTTGCTACTCTGACAACGGACGCCTCCCTGATCGGGTGGGGGGGGGCATTATCAGGGCAGAACTGTCCAGGGCACATGGCAACCAGACGAATGCCACTTGCACATAAATGTTCTAGAGATGAGAGCAGTGCTTTTAGCGTTGCAAGCCCTTCAAGACTCTCTTCCCTTGGGAACGATAGCAATCCAGATGGACAATATGTCTGTAGTGTGGTATATCAACAAACAAGGTGGAACCGGGTCCTACCCCCTGTGTCGAGAAGCACTCAGACTGTGGCAATGGGTGATTTCTTCTCAGCGGTTTCTTATAGCAACGCACATCCCCGGGAAGTCCAATCAAATCACGGACAAGTTGAGCAGAGCTATCCTCATGCCTCACGAGTGGTCTCTGAAAGACTCTGTTGTGAGAGAAATTTTTCTCAAGTGGGGTCAGCCTTGCTGCGACCTTTTTGCTACTCCCCAAAACAGCAAGTGCAGAGATTATTTCACCCTATTCCCTTTACCAGGCCAGCCCAGCAGAGACGCTCTAGTCCAAGTTTGGCCCCGGGGACTTCTGTATGCATTTCCTCCCTTCCCACTAATCTCTCAAGTGATACAGAAAGCTATCGCTCAGAAGGCCTCGTTGATCCTCATTGCTCCTTACTGGCCTCGACAGGTTTGGTTCCCCTTTCTACATCATTTTCTGTTGGAGCGACCTTGGCATCTGGACCTAGTTCCAGATCTTTTGATCCATCAGTCGGGTCAGTTTCATCGCTCCCTTCCCTCTCTGAACCTCACTGCTTGGTTCCTCCAATTCCAACCTTAGCCAGGCTTCCTCAAATATCTCACTCTGTCCGAGATATTTTGATAGCTTCCATAAATCTTCCACTCAAAAGATTTATTTGAGTAAGTGGAAGCGTTTCGCCTATTGGGCTCAAGGAAGGGACATAGATCCTTTCACTGCTTCCATCCAAATGGTCCTTGATTTTCTAGCTGAACTCTTCCATGCAGGTTCATCTCCTTCTACTCTTAAAGTTCAATTGGCAGCTATTTCTAACTTTCATGTGGGCATTTCAGAGTCTGCCATAATGTCCCACAAGCTTTGCAAAGCCTTTTTGAAGGGAGTTTTTCTACTCAGACCTCCTATAAGAAATCCTCCTCCTCCTTGGGACCTAAATTTAGTTCTTAGTTCTTTGATTCTTTCCCCTTTCGAACCTGCAGCCTCCTGTTCTTTAAAATTGCTATCATGGAAGACACTCTTTCTGGTAGCTATTACTTCTGCTAGAAGAGTTTCAGAACTTCCTGCACTCAGCTGTCGACCTCCTTATCTGTTGTTCCATAAGGACAGGGTATCTTCTGAACCAACCCGTCTTTTTTACCTAAGATAGCCTCGGCGTCTAACCTAAATCAAAGCATTGACCTTCCTGTGTTTTTTCCAGAATATTCTAACAGGTCTGAACAAAAATTGCATTGGCTAGATGTTCATCATCAGTTAAGGTACTATTTGGATAGAACCAAACAATTCAGAAAATCTGACCAGCTGTTTGTCTCTTATGCAGAAGGCAGAAAGGGACTTTCAGTTTCAAAGGTATCATTATCTAGATGGCTAACATCTCTGATTTCCCTTGTTTATGAAATTAGACACCAAAAGCTGCCTAACAAACCTAAAGCCCATTCTACCAGAGCTTTGGCTACTTCTATAGCCTTCCAAGACAGACTGCCTATTGACACCATTTGTGCAGCGGCTACTTGGGCTACTCCTCACACTTTCATTTCTCATTATAAGTTGGATTTAGCTTCTAGGCATAGAGCTAACTTTGGTTCCACTGTTCTCAAGAGTCTGTTCCGTTAGGCCACCCGGGACAAGGTGCTAGGACGGTCCCATCCAGCAAGAATGAAGGCGAGATAGACAACTTAACATATAGAAGTTATATTCTTACCATAACGTTCCATGTTAGTTGTCTTCTTCTCGCCTTCTTCTTGCGTCCCACCCTCCTTCCCCCTGGCCTGGACAGACCTAGAGGAGTTTTTGATTGTGACCTCTCTTTCTACCACCTCTTTACTTTAGGTATATGCTGCTGTGCATATTTTCCTGGATCAGGATGTAGGTCACCCTTCTCTTCTCCCTGGTTTATAGAGGTGGACTTTGTTTATAGTTATTCTGTTACTATTATAAGCTGGGCCTAGCTTACAAACGAGATCTGAGGTAACTCACGCCTAGCATTGTGGGATATAAGGGGAGCCTCGAGCCGGTGGAACCAACTCTCGAGCTTTTAGAGTGGCCGAGTCGGAGCCGAGGTCGGCTCCGAACCCATCCAGCAAGAAGAAGGCGAGAAGAAGACAACTAACATGGAACGTTATGGTAAGAACATAACTTCTATTTTTCTATGTAATGCTGGATAATGTTATTGGTGGACTCACAGTTCATTTCAATGCTGCAGTGAACATTTCTGAGAAGTTCAGCTTCCTCTAGAAGTACCTAACAATTCCTGTAGATGAGCTGAAAGAAAAATCAAAATCACTGGCAAATCAATATCCTGCTGATATCAGTGAAGAGCTTGTAAATGAGATGAGTCATCTGACAACTGTTCATCGATCAAATTTTGGAGAGAACCAGCTGATCCCATTGGAGCTGCTGAATTGCTTGAAAAAGTACAAACTGGAAGGACTGTTTCCAAATATATGCGTGGGTCTGCATATTCTGTTGACAATTCCTGCCACTGTCGCCTCTGCAGAGCGCTCATTCAGCAAACTAAAGCTGGTAAAAAAATTTCTAAGATCCACTATGTCACAAGCGCGACTAGTAGATTTGGCAAGACTCAGTATTGAGTCTGATCTAGCAAAACAGATTAATTTTGATTATGTAATTCAGAGTTTCGCTAGGAAAAAGGTCAGGAAAGCACCTTTGTTTGGCAGACAATAAATGCTATTATAAATGTCTTTTACTATTATAAATATATTACTTTATTATTACATTTATATCTATACATACTTATCTAAATGTATCAATGTAATCTATGATTGTTATAAATAAATAATAATATACACACTTACATGTGTATGTAGAATTTTGTATAAGGGCCCACAGACCTTCCTTGTACTGGGGCCCGGATTTTCTCTTGGTGGCCCTGAGTGGGACCACTCCTTTCTTTGATGAAAAGACTATGGAGGGAAATCCTCCACAAACTTAATCTTGAAAATTTTCTATGTCTTTAAGCTTTCTGCTCTGTTTAACTAACCATTCCCTTGTTTTGAAGGAAGTAAGTGCCAAGAGTACATGCCTGGGCCTGCCTACACCTTGATGTCTCTGTCAGATAGCTCTTGTGGCAGTTTTAAAATCTTTTTCAACACAAAACAAACAGTTCTAATTCCTAAATGGGAATGGTTTCTGGTATGCCACTAATGTACACGTTATTTTGTCTAGAACTATTTCTAAATCTATTTTTTCTTGTGTGTCTGTGTGTGTGTGTGTGTGTGTGTGTGTGTGTGTGTGTGTGTGTGTGTGTGTGTGTGTGTGTGTGTGCGCACATGTGTGTGTATATACAGGTTTTCTAACTTTTCTAATGAGTTAGTTTTTAACACTTTAAGTGCCATCATTTTAACAGTGCTATCTGTTTTTCTCTTCTAGGGTTTCTGATCTCTCTTTCAGTGCTGAGATTTGCTCTGGCTGTTTTCTATTTTCTTCCTGAAAAGTTCAGACATCTACAGCAAGCTGGGAAAGCTTCTCAAACATATGGAAAAATTTTCCCCTCAGGATTTGCTATTTTGAACTGCTCAATTAATTATTTAGCCATGTTACAATATTTTAATGACTGAGATATCAGTTGACTCACTACTTTAATAAAATAGGTTCATTGGTTCATTGGTTAGTACTAAGCTAACTGCCCTCTTGGGCCATTTTAAGCCTAGCAAATTATCCCATGTGAGAATCAAACGCTGCACTTTGTGTCTGTAAGGTAAACACATTAACCATTGTGCCAACTTTCCCACAATATATAACTGGGCAGTGGGTTCTGTGAGAGAACTATGCCATCTTATCCCAGAATCAGCCATGTACCTATTTAGTATCACCAACATGGGGGCTAAATGTTCCATACCAGAGGTAAACCCCTCGTTGGTAAGATCAGACCATAAACTAATCACAATGGACATCCACATCCCGACCCCACCCCCAGCCAAGGAAACCACTGTGAAAATTTTCTCAAAAGCAAACTTCACACTTCTGAAGACTGAGGTGGAAAGTTTCAAAGCCCCCGGGCATATGGAAAATGCTACCCAAATCGCAGAATCCTTTACAATTGCACTCTATGAGCACCTGCAGGAATGCATGGATCGTGCCATCCCAAGTAAAACCAAGACTCACTCCTCCAAAAACAGGAGACCAGTCTGGTGGACCCCAGCTATAAATAAGCTATACAACAGAAGGAGGAAACTATTACATGAAAAGGCAAAATCCCAAAAAGGGAAGGCATCCCTGATCAGTACTAGTAAGAAGCTTCGATCCCTCATAAAATCATCAAAGGCTAGCTTTGAAAGAAAAATCACCAAAGACTCTAAAGATAATCACAAGGCGTTCTTTAGCTATGTCAAGAATCTGGGTGGCAACTCTCAGATATGCTCTGAGCTGGTGCAAAATGGCACAAAATACACTGAACCCACTGACATTGCCAACATCCTGGCAGACGGGTTCAGTGCAAACTTTACCCCCCCTTCCCCCCCCAAAAGAGCCAGTGTCTATGCCAGAAGAATGCAATCCCCCAGACATCACAGACACACAGGTGAAAGCAGCCCTCTCCAAAGTAAAAAACACAGCATCAATGGGACCGGATGGTATCCTGGGCAGTGTATTACACGAGCTCCAAAATGAACTAAACCCTCACATAAATTCACTGTTCCAACTCAGCCTTACCACAGGTTATGTACCCAAAGAATGGCGTACAGCAACAGTGATCCCACTTCACAAAGGTGGCGCCATAACGGATCCTGGGAACTATCTCCCTGTAAGCCTGACTAGCCTGGTCTGCAAGGCTATGGAGCGCATCATCATGGATCTCATAAACAAAGACACTGGGAACCTCCAAACACTGGACCCTACCCAATTTGGCTTTGTTAAAGGCAGATCTTGCCTCTTAAACCTAGTTGACTTCTTCGAAACAGTTACCAAAGCCATAGATGAGGGAAAGGTAGTCCACACAGCCTACCTGGACCTCACAAAGGCCTTCGACATAATACCCCACTCTGGCATCATAAATAAGCTTACTAGCTTAAATATTAACCCATATATCACAAGATGGGTTGCAAACTGGCTCAGGGATAGAACTCACATGGTCAGAGTCACGGGTGCCATGTCCGACTCTAAACCGGTTACAAGTGGTGTCCTACAGGGCTCAGTCCTGGGACTCCTCTTGTTCAGTATTTACTTCTCTGAGTTACAGGCAGACATGGGAGGACTGTGGCTTACCAAGGTGTGACGGATACCAGGTGTGAGAACCATGGCCTTAAGCTAAATGCCAAAAAGTGCATAGTCGTCCCCTTTGGGAAAAACAAAGTGCCCACAAACTACCACATAGGAGGTAATCCACTAAGTACCAAAGAAGTAATTAGGGATCTGGGGACCCAAGTAGATAGTAGCCTCTCCTTTGACAATCACATTGCCAAAGTGGTTAGAAAACCTTCTATATAGCTCACCTAATCACAAAAGGGTTCACATCTAGATCAAGAGAGGTCATTGTGCCCCTCTACTCATCGCTCATCAGGCCCATAATTGAGTACAATGCCCCATTTGGGATGTACCTTACCCGACACCTGCAACAACTGGAGAGGCCTCAAAAATACCTCACCAAGAGGATTGTGGGCCTCAAACAGATGCCCTATGCAGCTCGATTAAAGAAGCTCCAGCTCTACTCAGTTGCTTACCGCCTACTCAGAGGAGACCTCTGCCTGACATTCAAGGCCATGTCTAACCCGGAACTGTTGGACATGCTCCACCTCAAGAAAACCAGTTCCATTAGAACTACACGCTCCAGGGATTTAAACCTTAGCACAACAATAAACAGGACATGCTAGAGGGATAGATTCATATCCCAAAGGCTTCCCTCGCTCTGGAATAGAATCTCAGTCCATGTTAGACAGAGCCCCTCGCTGACCCTCTTCAAGAGAAATCTTGATGATTGGATGGGTAATCGTAAATTTACTCCTGGGATCACTTCTTTGGCCCTGCTGGACAGAGGCTCAGGAATCTAGACTAAAAGGGAGGCAAAAGCCAACATTCTGGCTAGGCTTATAAATGCCCTAGGGCAGATAGCCTAGTACCTACCTATGAACCTATGACCCTAAAGATTTCACCCTGTATTATTCCTCTCTTTATGATTTTGAATGCTGTCTGCATGAATTCTGTCAAAATAAACTCTTAATGTAACTGAGCTTAACCCGGTCCCCCTAAATATATCTGCCATACATGTCAGTAAGTAACAGATACTGTATCTGGTACATTATCAAGGGTCTCAGGAATGCACTCCCATAATCGGTGGCTTACAACTAAGGATGAATCAATACAGCATGCATGTATGTATGCACATTCTCTGCCTTGATATAATTGTCATTATGAAATCCTTGCTAAAACCATCACGTCTCCAGTGCAGCCCCTCACTAATGTATTTACTAATTGTTATTTCTGCTTCAAACAAAACAGACCCAGGAATCAAGTTAGTGGCACAGTTGTATGTGTTTGAAGTGGCTTACAATCCACTGCAGTAAATAACACAGGCACTTCTGATGATAATAATTACTGTGATCCAAAATGGACTGAATCTGGAGTCCTATTTGCTGCTTGCATCAGAGTTCATGGCGTTAATTTATTGTACTTACATTTCTGAATGAGTGTAACTTAAGTCCACACTGTGCATCATTGTAAGACCTATCTGTATACATTTTTTCCTGTTCTACTTAAACGTTACTGCCGCCACCTACATTAAAACCACACAAGTCGGGGTTATTTGGGTGCCAGCACCTATTACAAAAGGAACTAACAGAAAGTGATGTTTACCTTTTTCTTTCACAGGTATGTGAGTCAAAAAATGAACACTTAATTCCAAAAGTCACACAGTTGATGCGGCTATCCTGTTTTCAAAACAGTTTGGATGGGGGAAGATATAATACGCTTAACTGCACAGTTCTTATAGATAAGTTACTGTGCTCTATTATAGATACAGAAGGAAGCACAAATGCATCAGTTAAAGGACCTCCCATATAAACCAGGACAAAATGAGTTGATGATGAGGGACTTGAATGCTCATATCAGGACAGACAGAACAGGCTATAAAGATTGTCTGAGCCCACATGGGTTGGGGTAACAGGAACAATAAAGGAGAGGCCATTCTAGACTTCTCTCTAAATGGCTTAATGATGACTAATGAATAGTTCTACTAGAGAGACAGTTAAAAGATCACATACAAGACTGGTCAGCATGTAGCACTTATTTCTAGTAAGGAAAGGGCACATGGGTAAAATCATAGACTGCAAAGTCATCCCCAGTGAGAAAGTCATCCAGATGGCCACAGTCTGCTTCAAAATGGTCAGAAAAAGCTCTATGGTTAATGCAGAGTAGGCTGCAGACCTGGAAGTTGACTGGAATGAAAGCATAAGAGTTCAAAGAAGTAGTCCATCTCTAGTACCTCAGGAAAATGATAAAATAAGTAGAACCGAAAAAAAATGACCGTGTTTCAAAACAGCATGTGTGACAATGACTAATGACTAATAAATACGGTGCCAAGCATAAGGTGCATAAGGAAAGCTGATGCTGGAATGCAGAAGCCCAGAAAATTATCAAAAGAAAGAAGGCATGTAAGAGGAAGTGGGAGATAGAAAGATGGACTAGGCCAAGAAAGAATACTGGGAGACTAATAATAAGACTAAGAGAGCAGCCACAATGACAAAGAACAAAGCGTCAGAGAAACTCTACCATCTTCTAGGAAGTGACTCGTCAGATGGTACAAGGAAGCTCTGTCATGTTTAAGACAAAGACAGAAAGATGTAGGAGCTAGTCGTCAGACACCATTCAAAATGGATGCCAGCAGATATCTGCTTGCCAGTCCAGAAGGCATCAAAAACAGATGGCAGGAGTACTTCATGAGGCTTCTGAATGAAGAAAACTCCACAAAAACTGTACTGTTTCATGCACAGCCAACAATGATAGACGAAGAAAAAACTGCCCTACAGGAAATAAGAAAACACCAAGGAAAATGAAGATGAAGACAACTGCAGGCTTAGATGAGGTCACAGCAGATATTATCAAGATGTTGGATAGGTAAGGGGAGAAATGGCTCCATAGCATACTCCTCACATTATGGAGAGAAAGACATACGTACCTCAGATGACCTGGAATGTTAAATGGTTTGCAGAAACACGTCAGAATCACCAGACTTACACTGTACTTCTGTTTCTGTTATAGTTTAATCTGTCCAAACAGTTACACTGTCTGAGATCATTTCAATTCTATTATAACATACAGTCTTTTGCTTATCATGAACTGTCTCAATTGCACCCTTGATTAAGATGTCTCCCCAGAAGAGAGAACAATGTCCAGTGTATATATCTTTTCAAAGCAACAGATGGTGTTTTCCAATGTCCTTGTAGTTTTCATGATTGATTTCTGATGTTAAGTTGTCAATCTCGCCTTCATTCTTGCTGGATGGGTTCGGAGCCGATCCTCGGCTCCGACTCGGCACTTGCTTTAGCTCGAGAACTCCTTTTACCAGCTCGAGGCAACCCTATATCCCATGATGCAAGGCGGAACTACCTCAGATCTCGTTTGCCGCTTAGCGAAAGAGGTCTCCTTTGCCAGCTGAGGTAAGTTTTTCTTTGTAAAATAAGAAAAAGAGTAGTTAGGGGTTTATTTTTCCCTTTTAGTGTCAGTTTAGTCTGTAGTTAGTTACAGCCCACCCTATTCCCTTGTTTTCAAACTTTTTATAATCTTTAGTCTAAAGTTTTTAGTCAGGCCTACTTCCCCATTGGTTATTCCCTTCCTGTGTGTTTGTGTAAGGGATTAATTTGTGTGTTTGTTGGGATTGTTTGTGTTTCCATCCTCCTAGGATGTCAAAGGAAGGCAAGGTCTCAGGCTTCAAGAAGTGTGACCAGTGCTGTCAGAAAATGTCTCTGACAGACGGTCACACTTCTTGTGTTTATTGCCTGGGGCCTTTGCACCTGCAGGACTCCTGTGCTTTATGTCATGCTTTTAACCAGAGAGTCCTGCAGGAAAGGAGGAATAAACTCATCCTCCGAGGCTTACTTAAGCCAGAAGGTTCTCCTCCTAAATTAAGGTCAGGAAAACCTTCTAAACCACCAAAGGCTCAGGCTACAGTGTCCAAGCCTCTTCCGGTGGCTCCGGCTCCGTCGGAGCCGACATCGGCTCCGGCTGGAGCCGATACATCTGCTGTTCAAGTAGTGGGTTCGGCGCCGACCGGCTCCGATACCCTGACTACTGTGGCCTTGTCGGCTCTGGCTGGAGCCGACACTTTATCCAGCATCGGAGCCGAGATATCCTCGGCTCCATCTGGGGTTCAAGGGACTTCGGCTCCGATGGCTTCGACCCGTAAGAGATCCCGGTCCCCTTCTATACTGAGTATCCACTCGGCTCCGGGGTCTCCTCTTTTGTCGGAGCGGAGCCATCGGAGCCGATCTTAGAGATCTTCCAGGCTGTCTGACCACGATTTAGAGAGGGTGGTAAGCAGGCTGTTGAAGTCTCAGGCACTGGCCCAAATGCTCCATAGCCCGTCTCAACAGACTCTGGCTATAGCCCCAATCCTTGAACTTCCTCCTCCGACTCCACACCGCAGTTCAGAGCCGGAGCTTCGGGACAGCGACTGTTTCGATGCGGAGCCGATACATCCTTCGGCTCCGTCGTCCTCGGCTCCGATCTCCTCCTTGAGACCTTCCTTGGAGGGATCCGGTCGTCGGTTTCCACTGTCGGCTCCGAGGGGCTAGTGGCATCGGACCCTTGTCCGACCCGCTCTCCCTCTCGGGCTTCGCTTTGGTAAGCTCGGCGCCGACATCGCCTCGAGCCTTCTCTCTTTGGAGCCAGCCATTCCTGTTTCTTCGGAGCGGGTGTGTTCCGGCCTCCCGGGGAGAGGAGCCTTTGAGGTGATGAGGAGTGTCCTGGTCTCTGAGCCTGGTCAACTGTCCATCCCTCTAGCTCCTCCCTCTTCAGTGCCTGCAGATGCCTCTTGCCAACCTCTTGCTCACAGGCCCAGGGATCCATCGCCCCAGGTTTCCCCACTGGGAATTTCCTCCTCTTCCGAGGTTTCTCCTGATCCTGCAGGGGAACCCCCTCGGAAGAGGACGTGTAAGAGGAAACACACAGACTCCCCTGAGTCTACTACATCTGATACCAACTTAGATGAGTCAGAGGGTTCCCTTCGGTCCCCCTCTGAGGATGTCTCTTTTTCAGACATCCTTGAGCTCCTCAAACAGAGGGGGAATTGGCCCTCCATTGACCCCTCCGAGGATGAGTCGGTATACCTGGAGGCTTTTGGATCCCAACCCTCCACCTCCTGGGTGTCTCCGCCTTTTGACCCACTCATGCAGGTAGTGGCTCGTAAGGCGTGGGCGGCTTCAGATTCTGTGGAACCTGTCCCCAGAAGACCATCCAAATTCATTACGGCCCCTTCGGACAAACAGTTCCTTTCCAAGGGTGTTCCGGTGGATGCTATGGTGGTGGCGGCTGCCACTAAGAAGGAATTGGCGGATCCTTCAGTACCTGTCCATCCTCCTAATAAGGACTCTAGGACCATGGACAGGTATGGAAAGCGGATGTTTTCTTCAGCGACCTTTGCTATGCGTTCGCTGAATTATCTTTGTCACTTCACCAGGCTTCAACGAGATGTTCTCAAGGAACTGGGAGAAGTAGTCCAGGATCCTTCTGCTGCTGGGGCTCAGGAAAAGATTGCCTCGCAGCTTGCTATCCTGAATTCTATATCTAACTCCTCCATGCGGCTCATATCCTATGCGGCCGATGGAGCGAGCAGGGCCGCAGGCACAGGAGTTGCTCTTAGACGCCAAGCCTGGATGCGGCTTTGTAATTTTGCGGACCCCTTTAAGGCATCCTTCACTAATACCCCCTTTGATGGTTCGGCTTTGTTCAGACCTCAGGTGAAGGATACCTTGACCAGGTGTGAGCAGGACGGTAAAACTCTTTCTGCCGTTGGAGTCCAGTTTTCCACTCCTTCTAGACCATACCCCAAGGGTCAGAAGGGGGGGGAGATGTGGTTCCATAAAGCCCAAGGAGCTACACCGGACACACGTGGTCAGTTTACCCCCAGAGGCAGAGGGGGTAACAATAACAGACGCCGCCCTAGAGGCAGGGGGGGTCCTCAGAACCAGGGCAACAGGGAGTCTCTTCCTGAGAAGCCCTTTCAGCATCCCTGAGGTGTTGCCCAACTGTCCACCCTTGGAGGCAGTCGGGGGAAGGATTTCGCTGTACCCAGTAGCCTGGCAATCCCTATCTCAAGAGATGTGGGTACAGTCAATTATATCCGAGGGTTACAAAATCCCCTTCGAAAGGTTTCCCGTACCTCTTCAATCCCTTCCAGACATCTCACCCGGTCAAAGGGATTTGGCAGAACAGGAGGTTTCAAAGCTCCTAGAAAAAAGAGCCGTCCAGACTGTGCCAGCAGACCAGGTAGGATCCGGCGTCTACTCCAGATTCTTTTGGTCCCCAAAGGACGGGAGATTGGAGACCAATATTAGACCTGAGCAGTCTGAACAGATTTGTCAAGAAGGCAAGATTCCGGATGGTCACGCTTCAGTCCATTCTGCCCTTTCTGGGCAAGGACAACTGGATGTGCTCTATAGACCTTCAGGATGCACTATCACATCAAGATTCACAGATGCTCCAGAAGGTTTCTCCGCCCGGCTAGGGACCAGTCATTACCTATTCAGAGCCCTGCCCTTTGGCCTCACTTCAGCCCCCAGAGTGTTTACCAAATGCATGGCAGTGGTCACAGCTCATCTGAGACGTCGAGGATTCCAGGTGTTTCCCTATTTGGACGACTGGCTCCTCTCCGCCACCACCAAGTGTCAGCTTCTTCAGTCCAGAGACTACACTCTACAGCTTTGCAGGAGTTTGGGAATTTCAGTAAACTTCGAAAAATCTTCTCTGCTGCCTTGCCAATCTATCACCTTTATAGGCGCAGAATTAAACACCGTCAAAATGTTAGCCAGACTAACAGATCAAAGAATTCTGGACATCCAAAAATCTGTTCGGCTTCTTTTGCAAAGCAACAAGATCAAAGCCAGATTTATACTGAAGGTTCTAGGTCTTATGGCTGCGGCCATTGTTCTTCTACCACTGGCTCACTTCCACATGCGTCTTCTGCAGTGGATGCTATTCACGCAGTGGTCGTACCACAGTCTCCCAATGAGGCACGAAATCTTGGTAACACAGTCGTGCCGAGCTCATCTGAACTGGTGGATATCTTCCCCTCTTCTTCATCAGGGCCGACCCTTTATTCCCCTCCTCCAGTTGCCACAGTCACTACGGATGCCTCTCTGATCGGGTGGGGGCATTATCAGGGCAGGATGGTCCACGGGACGTGGCAACCCATAGAATACCATCTGCACATAAATGTCCTGGAGATGAGAGCAGTGCTTTTAACGTTGAAAGCCCTCAACGACTTTCTTCCCACGGGGACTATTGCAGTACAGACGGACAACATGTCCGTAGTCTGGTACATCAACAAGCAGGGCGGGACCAGGTCCTATCCGTTATGTCGAGAAGCTCTCAGACTTTGGCAGTGGGCGATCTCTTCTCAGCGGTTTCTGATAGCAACGCACATCCTCGGCAGGTCCAACCTATTAGCGGACAGGCTGAGCAGATCCATTCTGATGCCTCACGAGTGGTCTCTCAATCAATCTGTAGTGGATCAGATTTTTCTGAAGTGGGGCACTCCTTGTTGCGATCTTTTTGCTACTCCTCAAAACAACAAGTGCCCCGATTTCTTCACTCTCTTTCCCCTTCCAGGCCAACCTCTGAGAGACTCTCTAACCCAGGATTGGCCCGGGGACTTCTGCACGCTTTTCCTCCTTTTCCCTTGATTCCACAAGTCATTCAGAAAGCCACCGCTTTGAGAGCCAAGTTGATCCTCATTGCCCCATATTGGCCTCGACAAATTTGGTTTCCGTCTCTGCATTGTCACCTTCTGGTGCAGCCCTGGCATCTGGACCCAGTTCCGGATCTCTTGATCCACCAATCGGGTCAGCAGCACCGGGCCATTCATTCTCTCAACCTCACTGCTTGGTTGCTCCACTTCCTACCCTAGCCAGGCTACCGATGATTTCGGACTCAGTCAGAGACATTTTAGTCTCTTCCTTGAAGTCGTCCACTAGGACTGTTTATGCTAACAAGTGGCGACGTTTTTCTATTTGGGCGAATTCCAGAAATATTGACCCCTTTACTGCTCCTGTACATTCGGTTTTAGATTTCCTGGCGGAGGTTTTTCATTCAGGATCCTCGTCATCTACAGTCAAAGTACAACTGGCTGCTATTTCTAAGTATCATGTTGGCCTGCATGACAATAACATTATGTCTCATAGGTTATGCAAGGCCTTTCTCAGAGGAGTTTTCCTCCTAAAACCACCTATAAAGCATCCTCCTCCACAATGGGATCTAAACTTAATGTTGGCATCCTTGATACTACCTCCCTTCGAACCGTCTGCTTCATGTTCTTTGAAGTTATTGACCTGGAAAACTATATTTTTACTGGCTGTCACTTCTGCAAGAAGGGTTTCGAGATTCAAGCTCTCTGCATCCGTTCCCCTTATTTGGTTTTTCATAAGGACAGGGTATCATTAAGAACTAACCCTTCCTTTCTTCCCAAAGTCGTATCTCAAACCAACATTAACCAATCTATAGATCTACCAGTCTTTTTCCCAAACTATTCCGACAGAGCTGAACAGAAACTGCATTTTTGGATGTCCATCGTCAGCTCAGGTACTATTTGCATAGAACTAAACAATTCAGAAAATCGGACCAATTATTTGTCTCCTATGCAGAAAACAGGATAGGTCTTCCAGTATCTAAAGTGACCTTATCCAGATGGTTGACTTCCACTATTTCCTATGTGTACTCTCTCAGGGGCAAACAGCTATCTTCTAAGCCAAAAGCACACTCAACCAGGAGTCTATCCACTTCTGCAGCTTTTCAGGATAGACTACCCATTGATACCATTTGTGCAGCAGCTACTTGGGCCACACCTCATACCTTTGTCTCTCATTACAAGTTGGACTTGGCCTCTAGAGATAGGGCCAGTTTTGGTTCCACAGTTCTCAAGAGTCTGTTCCATTGAGCCACCCGGGATACAGGTGCTAGGACGCGGTCCCATCCAGCAAGAATGAAGGCGAGATTGACAACTTAACATTTAGAAGTTATGTACCTACCATAACGTTCCATGTTAGTTGTCTTCTCTCGCCTTCTTTCTTGCGTCCCTCCCTCCTTCCCCCTGGCCTGGACAGATCTTGGAGAGTTCCTATTAGATTGTTTCCTCCGGTACGTTGTTAGGAGGATTTCTTTTAGGAACCATTGTTCCTATTTCTGTTAGGATAGTCTTTAGCAAGGTTAGTTAGCTGCCAAACGAGATCTGAGGTAGTTCCGCCTTGCATCATGGGATATAGGGTTGCCTCGAGCTGGTAAAAGGAGTTCTCGAGCTAAAGCAAGTGCCGAGTCGGAGCCGAGGATCGGCTCCGAACCCATCCAGCAAGAAAGAAGGCGAGAGAAGACAACTAACATGGAACGTTATGGTAGGTACATAACTTCTAATTTTATGTCCTTCTTTGGTTATTTTCTTCCTTGCTGTATCTGAAGACTTCACAAAAAGTCTCTCCTCTTCATCTTTGCTTCACTTGAAGTGCCTGTATTTTATTTAATTTATTTCTGCATCTGAAAGCTCACAGAAAGTACCTGTTGATCAACTTCCTTCTTTGTATGTTCCAAATATTACTATAACAGGATGCCATGTCTAGCCCACAAACATATTTACAGTTAAACTAAGCATGTTTTATTTTCGCAGGTGTCAGACACATAGCCGTTATTACTTATCTCTATTCTTAACTTCTTTCATGCTTGCTTAAGCAAGTTGTCAGCCTTGCAGTTACACAGAAGCATTTATTTCAAAGTCTTGTCAAATTAACCCTTGCTTTACAAGGCAAAACGCTGTATTAGAAACAAGCATATTTATTTTGCATTGCAGCATACATTTAATTTCATTATTGCTTTGGGAAATGAATATTTACAATATCTATCAATTTCCCCTTTTTTTAATTATCAAGGAAAAAAAAATGCAAAAAAGCAATTTACAGGAAAATGTGATCCTCTGTACTTAACAGCCTTTCTTCATTAACAACAGTAACTTGTTTGACAGTTTTAATACATCTCCTCTGTTATAAATGAGATAGCTCCATAAGTTGCATTTGTTATCAACTTTGCAACTTTCCATATTGCCTTAGTGGCACCATACCAGTGAAAAAATTCAGCTCCTGAAATAACACAATTTCCTATGTCCAGCTGTTTTAAAATCTTTCCCTATTTTGGAAAACTATCATGAACCTCCCTCTTTTTCTGATGATTTTTTTACCATGTAATTCTCATTATTGGAACTGCATACTCTATGTAACAGAAATTCTCCTCTTCCATCTCTTCCTTAAAAGAAGTATTATGTGTTAACGCCCATGCTGTTTTTATTATATACTCAAGCTTTTTCACATGACCAGAGTTGGTGTAAAGTAGCAACCCTGACTGTCCCTTTCTTTTGAAAACAGAGTATCCCTTTTTCTATTTTCATCAACTGTAAATGTTTTTTTTTTTATGACTGATTGTTTTACAACTCTATTTTTATAAGATTATTTAAACATAAAACCTGTATGTGTAACCTCTACAGGGACTGCATGTAATGGCATTTTCCCTCTGTAAGGAATGTGGCAAAAACCCAACAATTTGACTTGTTACGTGTCTTTGCAAACAAATTTCGCATGTCCAAAAATCATGATCTATTATATCTGAGTATCTCTCCCCATTTTTTTCTTTGCAACTGTTTTATTTGCATTTGCATTTGCTTTTGCATGTACATTTTTTTAGATTGCCTTGTCCTGTCCATAGATTGCTATTATAGAAACAAATTTAAACTTTTCTAAGACTGTTAACAGACTGTTACTGTACTGATACTGTTTGATTGTTATTAACTTACACTGATTTGTATGAACCAACATAGTGTGCTGCTTTTGCTTGGATTTTTATTAGCTGAAAAATGCTATTTGTGTAAGTTTTTATTAAGTTTTTTAATGACTCTGTACTTTACTACCTGTATGTATTCCTGTGTATTATTCCAAGGATGGCAGTTACACCAGTCTGACTAATGATGTTCTTGCTGTACTAGTGTGTTTATAAGACTGTTTGTTGTTATATTTTATGTAAGACATTGTTTTGAAAATATGACATTACAGTCACTGTTTTTTACCAATATTGATCCTATCTGCTATATGCATAAGCTGCCTTTGGAGACATACTGTACTTTTAAAGTGTGGGGGGAGACCCTCTCTTGTTACCATAGAACCTTTTGTCATTTAGGATTTGTCATAGGCACTGCCTTAAATGTTACTCCATTTCCAAACGTAGATGTGGACTTACATGCCCAACATTTAATTGCATTGTTTAGTCTTGCATATACCATTTGCATTACTGTAAATGTATTTACTGTATCTGTATTGACTTTAACTTTACACTGTATCTGTTTTAACTTTACTCTGTGTCTGTATGTCTGTAGGTTATTTCTGTATTTATTCTGAATCTGTCTTGGCTTATTAAACCTGTCTCCTTTGTTTAATTAATTTACATTGAGTTTAAAAGACCCCTGTGCTTTGCTGCGAACTGACAACGTGTTCCATTAATTTATTGCTTTAATGCCTATTGCCTGCCATGATCTGGGTTATAGGGAGGATTATCCCCATATTCTGCTGGTCATAATTTACCATTTTTATTATACTGTTAGTGTTTGTAGTTACCCTTTTCAGTAAGGGAGGGGTTTGTCCTTCCTTCTGTTTATTGCTTACCTCCTTTTTCTGTGTACCTGATGTTTGCAGGTTGTTTACATACACGCTCTTTTCTATTTATGATTTACCTGTTTGAAAACAGTGTATTAACTGTCTGTGGCTGTCTCCTGTTTCCATCATTGCACTGCAGAATTGTCTACAGTAGACAAGATTGTTGTACCTGTAACAACTGTGACATCTTTAGGCTTAATTTTTATCTTTAGACTGTAAAGCATTAAGCTGCTTTTCATAGTCTGCAGGCTGTTTTTGTACATTTCCTATGTGCATCTGCAGTACTGCATACTGCTTTTAAACTGTCTAGCACTCTGGCTTTGTCTTGCTCCAGGTGGAGTTTGAGATGTGTAATCTCTGAGTCTGTATCTGTCTGTCTGGCAGAAACTGATTTTAAAGCTGCATCTGCATTTTGCAGAATGTCATTAACTGTCTGACGGAATTGTTTCAACATACCATCTTGCCTGACCAAAACATTATTTTGTTTTATTTCTGTCTTTCTATTTAGACTGTCTGTCTGATCATTTTCAGATAGTTTTTTAATATTTTAAATGGTGGAAACTGGCATTACCTTGTCTGTGTGTTTTAAACAGTGGTGTGAGTCTAGACACTCACCAGTTTCAGCTGCTTGCTTTGCTTTAACATCTGCCAAAGCATTTACTGTACCTCTTCTGTATTACACTTTTTACTCCTGTAGTACTGGAGCATGTTTTAGGGGTTTGCCAACACTGTCGACGAATTCCCTTCTGACCCAAACCGGCATGAGTAAATGCAAAAAAAAAAACGTTTAAATAAAGCATCATTTCAAATAGACCACACAATGTATGTCAAGCATTGTTTTAATGCCAACATATTGAAACAAAATTCCTTTCTTGTCTTGCCACTGAGGCACAGTCTGCAATAAACAAGACTATTGATAAATATCAGCAGGAGAAATAACTTTCATTTCTATTGAACTCTGTCCAATGTCAATTTGTGTATTTTGTGCCCCTTGTAAACCTTGCTGGGCTTTTTCTAACTGTCTTGTCAGATTAACCTCTGTAGTTTGTGCCTTTAGTAAATGTTGGGCTCTATCTGATTGTTACGTTAAACCAGAAATGTCATTATGTTATGTCTGAATGCTATGCTGAGTCTCTTCCTCTAAATGGCATTATTGTCCCTTGCGTGAATGGGCATTCCTTCGTTGAAGGTTGTGCGTTAGGCCCGACAAGCCAGCATGTCAAAATCTACTGCCAATCATTAGCGGACCGGAGTTCCGCTGTGGCGACCCCTAACTGGGAAAAGCCGAAAGAAAGAAACAAACAAACAAACTACTGTCCGTACGGAAATTTTGAAAAGCTGTGAAAACCTTTTCTTTAAAAGGTTAATATTAATAGCACACTCTGCTGTTAGAACTTTTTTCTTTCTGTGAATCTGCAATACTTATTGTAAATAACATTTTTATGTAGTTTATTACATTACTGACAATAATTGCATACACTTGTACTGTATGAGATTTAAGTAAAACCTTAAGACGTTAAAGAAAATGTGCAACAGTTTGCATTATATCTGACTGCAGAAAGTGCATTTAACTGTTGTATATGTGAAGAACTAACAACGTTAGAATCAAACAGATTGTTTATCAGAATAGGATATATCTTATCATATGGCTTACATACTAGACTCCTGTAACAAGATATACATATGTTTGGAAAGTTACTTTCACATAAAAAACAGTCTTTATGAATTGCTATACATTTTATGAATGGATTATAGGCAATGCATTTACAAACACAACATTAAACATTGTGTTTGTAAATGCATAAATGCCTATAATCCATTCATAAAATGTATAGCAATTCATAGATTTACATTTCATGTCTGATACAGAAGGTTTAAACCATGTAAATTTATACAATATGTGGGCATTGTAAAATTAACTGTCTCTACTGGCATCCATGTTATAGCTGTGAAGAATTTACCGTATTTTGCATAGATGACAAACAGGTGATCAGGCTGAAGTCACTTCAAAGACATGGTGTCCTTCAACAGACGAATTGGTGGTGGAACGTAGTTGTACAGATGCAACAATGTTATGTCAGAATCCACCCAAGAGAAGCACTGGATCTGTCGACCTGTGGAATTCACATATAAATTACGGCATTAAATGAACAGTAACTGCTGGCAACGGATAGAAAAGGTTGCATTCAAGCTGGCCTCGCAACTGTTAAATTGTTTGCAGAAACACGTCAGAATCACTAGACTCACACTGTACTACTGTTTCCGTTATAGTTTAATCTGTCCAAACAGTTACACTGTCTGAGATAATTTCAATTCTATTATAACATGCAGTCTTTTGCTTATCATGAACTGTCTCAGATGCACCCTTGATGAAGATGTCTCCCCATAAGAGAGAACAATGTTCAGTTTATATATCTTTTCAAAGCAACAGATGTTGTTTTCCAATGTCCTTGCAGTTTGCATGATTGATTTCTGTTTTATGTCCTTCTTTGGTTATTTTCTTCCTTGCTGTATCTGAAGACTTCACAAAAAGTCTCTCCGCGTCATATTTGTGTCACTTGAAGTGTCTGCATTTTATTTCATTTATTTCTGCATCTGAAGGCTCACAGAAAGTCCCTGCTGATCAATTTCCTTCTTTGTATGTCCCAAATATTACTATAACAGGATGCCATGTCTAGCCCACAAACATATTTACAGTTAAACTAACTAAGCATGTTTTATTTTCGCAGGTGTCAGACACATAGCCGTTATTACTTATCTATTCTTAACTGCTTTCATGCTTGCTTAAGCAAATTGTCAGCCTTGCAGTTACACAGAAGCATTTATTTCAAAATCTTGTCAAGTTAACCCTTGCTTTACAAGGCAAAACCTTGTATTAGAAACAAGCATATTTATTTTGCATTGCAGCATACCTTTAATTTCATTATTGTTTTGGGAAAAGAATATTTACAATATCTATCATGGAGAATAAGCATTCTGCTGCCAGTGTACAAGAGCAAATGCTACAATTATCATTTCCCACTTTCTTTCCTTAAACATATATTTGTAAAAGCTTTTGGGTAAGTAGTACCCTTTGCCCATTGAAACTCCTTCCATTTTCCCCATTTGCAGCTCATACTAGTGTATTGTACAGCCTTAACTTTCTTTCTTCAGGCATTGCAATTGCCTTTCCGAAAGTCTGTTATTACAAATACCCATTTTATATTGCTTCTCTTATTCGCAGATCTGGTTATGTAATTTTAAAACCTGCTCTTCCCTCCTTTCTTAACTTAGCCTAATAAATGTTACCAAAATTTTCCCGATCAGTCCCTTCACTTTTTCTTGTTTCAAAGTACCTGATGTACTGTTATCGCAAGTTGCTTTCCAACAGTCACATACTACAGTCCCCAAACATTCCTTAACTTTATCATTCTTCAGTAAGAAGAAAATCAAATTTCCAAGGTGGGCAAGGGGAAGGGGGATGCTCCTTATTTAGCAGACAATTGTATAATGTTTACCCATGAGGACATCAGTTAATATAGTAGAACCGATAACAGCTAGACTATTTTTATTGTATCCAAGTTGAGAAATGTGAAATCTTTTAACATGGGATGTAATGCTCTCCATGTGTCATTTAATCTATGATCTTTGATGAAAATCAGCATGTTTCATATCCCTTGACAATTTATTGCAGTCACACACGATTTTTTCCTGGTATAAATCCAAACCAGCAGTGAAGTATCCACCTAAAAATCAGATGGCTTTAACTATGTATAATTCAGATACCATGGTGAATGCTAAAGTGGCTGGCTATTGCCATCATTAGAAACACAGGCGTTTCCTAAATCAATATTCCCTCTAGAATTTTTAATTTTAGTCACATCCCTTCTGCCTGTGTAGTCTGATTGTTGTTACTTTAAAACCAGTTTAGGTTTTGTGGAATCACAACTGAGATCCCCATTACAGATTATGTGTAGCTGGATTTTCCCATTGCCATCACTGTTTATAAAAATGTCAAACATTTGCCTTTTCAGTTTTGTCTTTTGTAAAAAATGCCTTATTATTTGAAACAGCAGATAAATAAAGTTTCTGTTTCATAATAGTCGATAGTTGCCTGATATTCAGGGCAGAACCATAATAACTAGTGCATTGAGTAAAGCTGCAGCTTTAAGGGAAACATTGTCTAAAATGTGGTTAATCATTTTCATGATACCCACTGTAAATAAAGGGAATACATAAGCAAAACATTAAATAGACTGAGAAAATATAGACATCTGTAGTACTCATAATTAATAACAATGTAGGTTAGTATAACTTAAACAGTTACCATGTCTAGGCTACCTGGCTAGATGTAATATTTGCATTTAAACTAGTTAAGCTACCATTTTAGTTTATCCTGTTTGTTGTTACCTCCTATGGTATGTGAATAATTCTTCCAGCTATCAAGGGCAAAGGGTAGGAATTAAAAGCCTGCAACTCTTCTATTAAAGTACCAATTCATGTTCATTTGGTTTCCACAGAGAGAAGTACAACACTCTTCCTGTGTCCCAATGTAGCACAGGACTAATTTGCCAAAAAAGCTTTAAATACCTTCATTGTGAGTAAGATGTCTGAAATAGCTAGCTGGTGATTGGTAGACTTACCTAAAGAAGTATACATTGTCATAACAGTTGCTAAACACCTGCACTAATATAGCACTTGAAAACTGTTAGTAACAGCAGCAGTGAATCTGCTCAGGCAGAGGAAAAGTGAAAGATTTGCATGGTGCAAATTGAAATATGACCACTAGATGGCAAGCCAAGACCAACAATTCATTACACTAAAACGACCACAAAGATAAAAGCAGTAGTCTCTTCTTTTCGGCTTTTCCAAGGTTTAATTATATTATTGAAGAAACCATGCAAGAATCAGAAGCGTAATGCTAAGATCACTATAATGCATAACTTAACATGAGTCCAATCACAAATGCAACCTACTCAATTTCTTTGCCTTAGGTTTTAGAATAGTGTTATTTACTCAGATAGGATATGTCTTATTAAGTATGATTTGGGGGGAAACTTCAGACAGAGGTCGGTGTTGAAGCTTATGAGCAACCTGAAAGGAGCCATAGTGCAAACAACTCATATTGGAATAGGCAAACGTAATAATAATAACAGAAATGTAAGAATGTCTGGTGAAAGATAATGGAGTGTTACGTATAACTACATTGCAGAGCTAGAGTACAAAGAAGTGTGAATGATGCTAAGGGATAAACTTTGGAAATAAATATTTAAAAAACAATAAATTAGTGATTAATCATTGAACAGCATTTCCTTATTTAGTCTTTCTTGGTGAGGCTGAACTGGGAGCAATGTGGCAGTCATTTTGTGTTACTATAGTGCATAACTTCAACATTAAAGAAAACAGGTGTCATGCAACACAATGATTCTGAGACTGCAGTCTATACCTCACAAATACAACCTGTTCTGCTTTATAACTGCACATATGTAGTAGTAAGAACAGTATTTACTTACTGTAAGACTTACCGAGATGAATCAGAATTAAAAGCATTAGGTACAGAAGTGAAGTATAAAAGCTTAAAACAAATAATCGAATTGTACTTTTGACATTTCAGACTAGGAATGCACATAGTAACTTTATAGTACTATAAATTAAAACCTGCTGGCCTTAGAAATGATGTGTCTAATGGGTTTATTCAAAAACACACAGTAAAATGTAATTAGCATGATGTTATCCAAATTGTTCCCAAATATTTATCATTACTACATGGATCCCCACCAGTCTGCAAATATAATTAAAGTCTCAAAGTCAGGGATAAAACTGTATCTTGTAATGGTGGGGATGACTGGTAGTAACTGTGTCAGAGTAAGTAGTTGAATAGTCTCAAATTTCCTGAACACAAACTGAAACTAAAATGGTTATGAATATAGTAAAAATTAAAGAAATGGAAACATGATGATACCCTGACCTAGTTTAAACACCTCACATTAACAAGCAGCAATCTAAGAATAAGTACAATGGTAGCATGGTATAGAAACAAGAATTAAAAGATGCTGACTGGAACACGTGCTAGATAAACTTTATAAACGCACATCACTTTGCCAGATACTGTGCAATCTTTAGTAGTTGCAGGTACTGCTTTATATGTGGCTACTCTGTCCTGTGCTTGTTTTACTTTTCCAGGTCTGCCTCTTGAGAGAGAGTGATGAAGGCCATGCTTTCAGCCCTAAGCCAAGGGAGTAAATCTGATAGCAGTGTAAGTTGTTGAAGGAAAATGTTTTACCTAGCTTTGGCCCTTTTTGAGTGCAGGGGGTATGACTGGGTCTTTCCTGTTAATGGCAGTTTATATTGTGTAGCAGGCACTGACTGACTGGTTACTCTGTTGGTTGTTATTTAGACATATATCCATTTTCATGAATACATTCTGCTCATTAAAAAAACTGAGTGATGAAAGTTAAGTACATACATACTTTTTCATCTGTTAAATGATTCCTACCAATTGGCATGATTTATCACTAATATTGTTGGAAAATTATGTTTTTATTTTATTTTTTTTATTTTCTTACCAGCTTGAAGGCCATAGGTTGTATCATTCAGCATGCATACAGTTAGTCTAATTATTTTAATTTTAAACACGGCTTTCTCTTTGTGGGTCACATTGTAGCTAGTCTTGGGTGAAGGCATAAGTTTTGTCCTGCAAAATTGTTAACACTTATGTATGTATTCTTTCCTACTTTTGAGTATTATTTTAATATTCTTAACACACGTGTGCAGGAGGAAATAAAGGTCTGATAAATAGTTGTTGCTTGTGTTGGCACATAGAGTGAATATTAATTCCCCTTCTATAACAGAACTATAGTATGTCTGTATGTTCACATTTTACATGATTACCCATTTGCTCTCTTTTGTATTCAACACTTATCAGTCCCTTTGTGAAACATCTAGTTCACTTAGATAAATTATCTGTATAACTAGTATACGATCTTCTTATCTGGTGGTTGATAAGTGTTATTTCTGTTGAGTTACCTTCTGAGGTTGCAGTATGGTGTCCCTGTTTTTTATTCATTTGTTAATTGGTTAAAGCCACTAGATGCAGGCCTCTTTTCCTAGGCAACCTGGGAGGATTGTCTAGTTAATTGCTCAGAACCACAAAGTAGGTGAATAGAGACTGAGGGAATTGAATCCTGGACTATAAGATGAAGCTTGTTAGCAGCTCATATCCTGAATTCTCTGTATTAAACTGTCTGACTCTGAGCTGAAGTTACAGACTTAGTTTAGTTGAGTTTGTAGCCTTGAAGCTAGGTGACTAGTTGAGAGCGGTGCTAGATATTGATGAACTGCTGTCTTTTTCTGGGAAGAGTTTGAGAATTTCTGTGGCTGCAGAAACATTCAATGGCAGAGGTCAGCACTTAACTTCAGGCTTGAATGGGTGTTTACTACACATTCTCAGAGAACAGCTTCAAAACATATTTGGATTAGGTTGTGTGAAAGACGATGTAGAGTTTTTCTCCTTTCACTGATAACAGTGTAGTTTTGTGCAAACTGAGTCTAGTAATGGGATATGTAATAGCAGCACAGAAAAAAAAAATATTCTGCCCATTTTCCTCTCTCTTGCTGCTCCAGTACCAAGAATTACCGGCTCCTTCCAAAAACAGGGTGTCACCACACTTCGCTGGGTTATATGTGGGGCTAGGTGGTGGAGTTGAATGACTGGATCAACAGGGGAATATGGTCGATTTGGCTTGACGTCATGTAGGACATGTTAGCTCCAACTGTCTTTTTTAGGTGTGATGTGAGAATGTAGGTTCGTTTAAATGGCTTTCTTAGAATTGAACAGTATACAAGTGGAGACTGTGGGAGCCTTAACTCATTCACATATGCAGCACTGACAACACTGTATTGCTTCACAGCAGCATTAGTTTTGTTAACTTCTTTGCTTAATTCAAGCTCACTTTACTTAAAAAGCAGACTCTTTTATTATAATGTAACTCAGTTGTGGTAGTGAATTTTCAGAAATCAGTGCTATGATTTAGCATTTTAAATGTAATGATATATTTTAACTTAATTAGCAAGACAAAAAAGTTGCTTTACTTAGTAATTTGGAAAGCTTTTACTCTAGTTTAAATATTCTTTGACTGTGAGCTCCAGGCAATGGCTACGTGATCTGCCAGCAGTCAAGAATGTGACACCTGATTAACTGACCATTGGCTGGTGTTAGAGTTAATTGTCTGAGCTATCCTTCTGAATAATTGAATTCCATGAGCTTCCCTTTATCTGTTCTATGCTTTATATCTGTATGCCCATTAGTTTGAATTTCTCATACGTTCTCTTGTACTAAGCCTTAAAGTAAACATTCAAAGTAAAAGCTTTAGTTATTCAAACAAGGTAGACAGTTTATTTGTTTTGGCCTTAACACAGACTGTCATACTCCTACCTTAACAGGTTACAAACAATCCAGTTAGGTGTGCCTTGTTAGTAGTTATTTTACTGTATTTCCTCCAATTCTTGGAAAGAGAATGGAGAGCTAACTATATGGATTATCTCTGGTTGCATGCTCTGTACTTTTCCTTTCAGATTTCTCTGATTTTTCGGGAAATAAAGCAAAGTAAAATCTTTCTTCTGTCCTTCTAACAGCACAACTAATTCAATATTTTTACATTAATCATCCTGACTCATTATTGCAAAATGCTTATTTCATTTTAAGTTTATTCGTCATTCTTGTAAAATAGAAATGTTTACCTCACTATTATTGTGTCTTATTTTTGGTTTCCTGAATATATATTTTGTTTGCATTTGCTTGCTTCTCAGGGCTATTCTCACTATTTCCTCTTTCTTCTTTTACCACCCATGGTATAGGAAGTGGTAGAAAGTCAATACTTCTTTTATATTGTTGTGCATCTGCGGGAAATAATTTATTTATTTATTTATTTATTTATTCATTATTTATTTGACATTTGTTAACTGGGTTAGTCCGACTGGGCTACAGCCCTTTTTCAGTGGAGGCCTGAGTAGAAAAGCTCCAAGAATTATATTACACAAAAGTTTTCAAATGACAGAGTAAAAATAAAAATAATTAGATTTAACAAAAGAATGTTAACACATAGAGTGAACAATATAATAAGAATAGTCAGAGAAAAAACATGCTAGAACATTGCACAATGTCTTAAAACATATTAGAGTTCAAAAGTTACATACAGTAGTAGGAAGAGAAACTGAAAACTGGTCATATGTGGGCAAAAAAACAAGTCAACATATAAGTTACGAAAGTATACTAGGAGCAGGAGGTCAATTTCAATTTCAACATCACATCTACTACAAAATCTTAAAAATATCAAGGCCGAGCCACCTTAATATGATCCAGTTTTGGGTATGATATGTTTGTTATGGAGAAATGTCCATTAGATGGACTCCACCTAAATGAAGGTACTATGGGATCAGCAAAGGCTTTATTTGATATGCTGAAGCCTTGGAAGGATAAGTACAAGCTGTATTCTGTGAAACAATTTGGACTGTTTATCATCTTGTCCTATGCTGACAAATACTGCATCCCCTGGAATGGCACAAACTATTTACCCAATTGCTGAAGCCAGTTATCTTTCCTTTGTACTTTGACAACATTCTTGGAGAAGGGAGGAGTCCACATATGACCAGTGTCTAGTCTGCATTTGTCACATGCATGGAGAGTTCCAGTATGTACCTCTGGCCTCAGGGTTTTGCACCCCAAGTAATTCACTTCACCCATGGATGACCACCATATCATAGTCATAATTATCAGGTGAAAGGGTCTTTATAGCCCTTGTGATGTCAGAGATCATGGCATCTGAAAGACACTCACCATTATCCTGTCCTACCTTTGACCAGCCTAGCAAACAGAGAATCTGTGTGTGCCTTATCACATATCACTGAAACATTTTTTATTAGTACAGAACAGTAGACTCCCTCTTATGCAGTCGCGCTGGGACTGGACCTTAGGCTGGATAAATGAATGGCTGGTTAATCAGAAAAAGTATACAAAATAATAGTTATAGGTTGTAAATCAGCTAGAATAACAAGATTTGTGTTAGTATGCATTTTTTCTAATGAATATGAAGTCTAAAACTCTGTCTGCCATTATTTAGCCCAGAGGAGGTGGAAGTGTTGTTCTTCTCTGTTGTCTTTTGCTAGGACTGTGGCAGAAATGTGAAGGCTGGTTAAAGAGGCGTCCAGTTAAAGAGAGGCCGGATAAGACGGAGTCTACTGTAGTTTGGAGTAATAGACTTGAAGTGAGTTGCCTGTTGGTAACTCTTTATTATAGGTGTGCATGAAGGTAATGAGATGTTGTATTTATGCTGAGACTTGCACTTCCTAGATCTAGATGGCTTTGGTAAAGATTTTTCTTAAAGGCTCAGTAAGAGATGTTTTAATGTGAATGTTTAAAGATTGTGTTGGAAATATGTGCTGTTCACGGTCCACATTTTTTGTGAGAGGAAAGATGCCATATCAGTTAAATATTTGCACGCCACAGACAGAATTATTTATGCTGAGTAAGAGTTCATTATTTGAGGAATCCAAGTGCTAAAAGACTGGTAACAGAAAGAATACAAGGAGGTTGGCCTTCCATTTCTGAAAGTGCAGAGATTTGTGGAATTTAAGAAACACACAGAATAAACCATAGTTAGCTGTATACCCCAGTTTAAGGAGGGATGGATCATACCTCTCAGCTGTCCAGATTTTTGCAAAATGTCCAGGTTTTTGCCTCATATTTGTGGTCCGTTTCTCATAAAATCTGTAGTTTTCTGGCAAATCAGTGGGATGATCTGAGGACTAAATTCACTAAATAATGGCATACATTTGAGTTTCAGACTTCATATTCTTCAGAATGAATGATGCATGCTAAGACAAAACGTGTTATTCTATCAACTTTCTAAGTTTATAAGAGCAATATTTAAAATCTGTCCCTATTTTGGGCCTTTGACACCCTCCCAAATTATGTCAAGGTTTGTCCAGATTTCTTGTGCTAAGAGGTTGAGAAGTATGGGATGGAACTAAATGAGTGATCTATGGAGTAATACACTGACTAATAAACGATAACTGCATGTAGCTAAATGGAATGATTTAAAGAGGAAAGGACACTCAAAGCTAAAAAGATTAGCTTTATTGGTTGCTGAAAACAATGGGCACCTACCTACTACCTAAGATGATAACTAGAGCACAAAGAGCAGCCATCATCTGCTTAAATATCTAGACAGTAATCCAAGAGCAAACTCTGGGTCACTGCACAGCTATAAGCGAAGTGGGCACTTGTAAAGCCCACTCCTAACAGTGACTAAATGTCTGGGAAAAGGAATAGCTATAAGTACAGATGTACGTAAAGATGCCTGCATCTGTACGGTGCACTTTGCAGCACTGTGCTATTGTTTTTCTTTTCACTTCAGAAGTTATCAGTCCTAGGTATATAGCAAAACACTGCAATAAAAAGTAAGTGCAGTAACAGATAAAAAAGTAGCTGAAACTAACCATAAGAAAATGCATTTCCTGTTATTACAGCTTCTTGCAGAATGTAGGCCTGCAACAAACTTTGAAACATTAAACACAGTAATATACATACAGCAACATAATTCTGCCAGAAATAGACATCAAGGATATGACGAGTACAACAAGAGTTAATTCATTACATTTTATGACAGAAGGATTCCTTTCCAGATAATGCATTTTTGACTTAGCAATAAAAAGTCTGACATACAAGAAACTTGTATTCCCTGTTTTCATCTTTTGTCATGTTGTCAAAGCATTCTCCAACACATAAATGAACAAAAATGTATGTATTTTATGGTGTGCTAGAATTATACACCATTTAGCTCTAGTTTTGTGCTAAAGCATAAATAATATCTACCGCAGAACAGTGGTAAGAAGTTAATTTAGCTTTAAGGCAGTAGAATGTTCTGGTCTGGGATATAAGAGGGGAGAAATGGTAGAATGTAAGCTAAATCTGTCCACCAATAAGATTAGCTATGTTCACTGGGGTCTGAATATGTAATAACATGTATTATTAGCTTTGTGCAGTGATGGACATCATTCCTAAGGTTTCTAACATAGTTAAAGAAGGTTGTGTGGTTACCTTTCACCTCTGTGTCTCTTTTTTTTTCATGTCTGGCTTTGGCTGATTGGATCAGGGTCCAGTGGTCCTTGTAATGTTTAGCAAGAGTGTTTTGGGCATCATGAGGGTTAAACTTATTTTTGCATCCAATGATTTTTTTTTAATTATTCAGCCCGTTTATGTTTAGGTTCCACCTCACAGGTTTATTTTTAAATGTGGTGTTAGGATAGTGAAAAGGGAGGAAGAGATGGGATGGGAGTTAAGATTTCGTTAAACGTTATGCAGTTATTGTTAGCTTATAGCAGTTTGTTTAAGAACTTGGAGACGTTATCTGTACTTTGAATACTACTGGCTTCTTGTGGTACAGCATCCCAGCTCTTAGGAAGTGAATTACTTAATGCTGTATCCCAGTTGATTACTGCCTGAGTACCATTAGTAAGTTATCCATGCAGGCTGTTAACAATCTTTTAAGTTGAGGCCAGCAAAAGAGGTGTACCAAGATAGAGCAGAGAATTTTAATAGTCCATGAGTAGACTGTAGTTGGGACAACAGTATCCTATTGTTAAGGATCACTCATTCTAATTTATTTAGCATTAAGTAGTGGTGAGTAGAAGGATTTATATTGCCAGTAAATCAAGTTACTGTACTGTATGCTTTTGTTCAGTCTGATAAAACTTTGTCAGTAGAATTTGATAGTATTTTGGAACCAGTTGTAAGTTTTGGTATGGTTTGATTAGAACATGGATTGAGGAGGAACTCAAATGGAAGACACCATCCCTGCAGTAGAGGTGGTCCACATAATCAGGAAATTTAGAGATTCCTTGTCAGACAGATCCTACCATCAATCCTTAATGGAGGCTCAGCTGTCCATCTCTGGAGGCAGTTGGGGTCATCTATCCCTGCACCAGAGAGCCTGGCTGGATATCGCAAAAGATTCATGGTTGCGGGGGATAATATCCAGAGGTTATATCATACCATTTTCCCATCCACCCCTGCTGGTATCAGAAAAATCCCCAGTGTTCCACCCAGTCAGAGGGAAGCAGTAGCACTAGAAATAAAAATGCTGCTAGAAAAATGAGTCATCCAAGACGTCCCCCCCCCCAGACCAGAGAGAGTCCAGAATTTATCCAAGATTCTTTTTATTGCCAAAAAAGATAGGGGACTTGAGACCAATTTTGGATCTCAGCAAATTAAATCAATCAGTTCAGTATACAAAGTTCCGGATGGTAACAGTTCAGTCCATTCTGCTTTTTCTGTACAAGGATAACTGGATGTGCTTGACAGATCTTCAGGATGTGTACTATCACATCAAAATGAACAGGTGATCCAGAAGGTATCTACACTTCTGGCTGGGAGCCAGTCATTACTAGTTCAGAGCACTGCCCTTTGGTCTCATCATAGCCTCCAGGATGTTCATCAAGTGCATGGCAGTCATAGCAGCTCACCTCAGACTGCTGGGATTCTGAGTGTTTCCATACCTGGATGACTGGCTCCTGACTGCTCCAACCAGGCATCAGCTAATTCAAACAAGGAACTACTTACTCCAGCTGTGCTGTCATCTGGGGGTATCTATCAGTTACAACAAATCTCAGCTCATTCCAACACAAACTTTGGAATTCATCTCTGCTCATTTCAATACAGCCACTCGCATAGCTTCTCTCCCTCTGCCTCAAATACAAACTATTCAATTCCAGGTCAAAAAGAGTGTTTAGAAGTCTTCTCTTCCAGCGTATCTGATACTCCAAGCCTTGAGATCCATGTCAGTGGCAATCACTCTAGCCAGGTTCCATATAAGAATCCTCCAGTGGACACTCACAACTGATTGTATTATCTTTGTTTATGAGAAAGTGGGTTTGCCTTTACCAAAGCATCCAAGAACCCATTCCATGAGATCAGTGGTGATTTTTGTCATTATTTTTCTCTACAACTTCCTTGGATGATATTTATGCAGCTGTAGCTCGGGCTAATCCTCATACAGTTGTTGCTCACTAAATATTGGATCTGGTCTCTAGAGGAAGAGCAGCCTTTTGCTCAGCTGTAATCAGGAATATCCTTCCTAAGAGTCCTCCCGGGATTTAAGTAGCTGGGGACTCTGTCCCAACTGCTGAGGAATGAATGAAAATGACAACATCATATAAAAAAGTTATGTACTCAACATAGCGTTCCATCTGTGTTGTCCATTTTCATTCTTCCTCCACTTCCTACTTTCTCCTTGTTTTACTACTGGATAGATAGAAGTTATTGGAGGAACCTCTGCTCCTTGTTTGCTCCAGAAAAAACAGAAACAAAATGACCACCATGGCTAAGGTTTCCAGATTTCAATGGAAAAAGTCCAAAAGTCCAATAAAACAGAGCCAATAGGACCATCATGACTGAAATTTCCAAATTTATTAAGACACAAGTAAAATATTGTTCGACCTTAGCCGTGGTGGTTGTTTTGGTTTTGTTTTTCTGGAGCTTTGGACTTTTCCATTTAGACCTTTGGACTACATTGGTAATTTCTTTTTCTGTAATTTCCAGTGCTCAGTAAATCTATGGGTAGCAAACTAGATCTGAGGTATGTTAGGTGACTGGGGCATTAAGAGTAGAGGGAGGAGCTTGAGATTTCAAGTATTCTACAATTTGGAAGAAGCAACTGAGTTGAATCTGCGAACTGGATCCGAACCCAACTGGTGAGGAAGAATGAAAATGGACAATACAGATGGAATGTTATGGTGAGTGCATAACTTTTTTTCTCCATGTATTATTTATTTTTCTGTTTCTCTTTATTACATTTGTGGCACCATGCGCCATGTGCTTCTTTACTTGTAAAACTGCATCCATCGTTAATTTTAGCAATTTATATTTTTATATTTTTAATTATTTCTTTACCTTCCCCTCTTTGTAGCTTCTCCCCCATAACAGCTTTATTTAACTTTTCTAGTCATTACAGCAGTTGAACAGAAAGTAAATAATGCTTCAAAACAATAAGCATGTTATTGTACTGTTAAACAAATTCATAAAATTATTTTTACTAGTTTACCTGGTTAATTGTCAATAATGACTAAAGTAGCTGTCTTCACAAATATTGGACATCATTAATCACACCTTAATCTCTGTAATCCTTTCCAGAAACCATTCCAGAACAAATAATTTTTTAAATGTGTTTTCACACATTGGCATGTGTTTGTAAAGGTAGAGTGATACAAAGACAAAAAATAAAAATAAAATTAAAAAGTTCTTATGTATGGGGTCTCCTCTGTAGTAGAGAGAACCACACTATCACTACATAAAATAACAGTCTCCAGGCATATATTTTGCTAATATCTATAGCACTCGTGTTATGTAAGTAATAGGGCCAAGGTAGCCACTTACTCAAAAATGTGTCTCTACATACTCCAACGAGTCTTTTCCTCTTGATCTGCCTGTTCCCCTGTCAAAAGTTAGAATTCTTGCAATGGCAGTAGTATTTCAGAGTTGGGTTGCCTAGTAATGACATTTTTCACTAACAATATTATAAAGATCAGTTAGTTCACTTCATAATTTTCTTCACCTTCTAATCAGGCATAACCCAACAAAAATAAGAACGGAACAAATGAAATTCCTTATGGAAAATTTCACCCAAAAGAATCTGCAACTCTCTCTTAAAAACGTGTCAGTTGTGGACAACCCCAGAATATATGTACCTAGTTCCCCCGCCTTACCTTCCTTATATCTCCAAAAATCTCATTTGTATTTGGTTACATGCATTGTCTTTTATCTGGGAGGTGCTTTCATGAGAAGAGTATAAATCTTCCAGATTTATTGGCATATTTAGGAGCCATACACACTTATTATCTCCATACCATACTTCCAACTCTAGCTTATTTTAAATGTCTAAGATCTGCTCTTTAAGCACTTTTAAAATATTGTAATTTCTGCTGATCAATCCACTTCCTGGACGAGGCACCCTCCCTTACTTTCCTTACCCAGTCCATTAGTCTACATCTTTCTGAAGGGTCATCTTTAAGCTATATAAGCTTTTTTATGGCTGAACTAATGGCCCATTATCAAAGACTATCCCTCTCAGCCAGACCAACTTGCCTTGACCTTTGTCCCAGTTCAAAATCACCCCCAGCCTCTAACAATTGCTCCCAATATTTCATTCCAGTGTTCAGCCTCTTCCATTAAACCAAGGCATTCCCTTACTTTGCTGGTTGTCTTTCTGAGTGGCACTTAAATGAAAGTTTTCAGTTTTACACATCCTATATATCTCTTCTCTGAACAATACTTTAAAGATTCTAGGCTAAAAAGCCCAGAAAATGGAACCTTAGGATCACTTCAGACCAGTGGTTGAATGAATCCAGTCTACTATAGGATCATAAAAAAATATTGACATGTCTTTCCACTTTGTTTTATAAATCAGCACCATAGACAAATAAGATAACTTTAGTTGAGTAGTTTTAAAATAATTAACAAAATCAACCATATGCCTCCATTTCTTGAAGATGAAAAATGCTCCCAAGCAACCATAGACATTTTGCCATCTCATAAAAAACATCTATCGTCCATTACTGTAGTCCAAATAAAAAAAGTACATGGGGTAAAGCTGCAAGTGCTTGACCCTGAATATATAACCAGGAGAAAGGCAAACAACTGTAGGGCGTGAACCAGAATTAAAAGTTTATATCTCTTAAATATTTCTCCAAGTTTTCAAAGGTAGTAACTGTAATCAGTTCTGTAAACTGTATTAGCTAGACAGACCCCCAAATACCTTGCCTAATTTATTATTTCACAAATATTGATAATCCTGCCTCAGGCCTCAGACTGAGTATAGATTAGGCATATTGCTTAAATTGTAGAAGAGTATTTATGTTATGCCCAGCATGTAATACAAACTGTTTTAGCACATTAAACAATAGAAGCAAGTCTTTGTGAAGATATGTGAAGCTTGTCAGGATAAATTCTGCAAACATAAAACATTTTAATGCAGTGGGGCCCACATCTGTAACCTTCAAGCCAGGGGTTCAATGTAGATGACAAATGAGGTGAGAATGGGCATCTCTCATTACAGGAAAACAGCTCTTACAGATATGCAGAAATGTTTACTGCAACCATGGTTCCATTATAAATCTTATGAATCAATGTGTGAAAGTCATCAAACAACCCATTCTTCTCAACACTTACAACAGAAAAGGTTAAAAGCATTATCCACATTTAAGTTACTAGTTACCAAACTCATTTACCTTTCGTGGTTGTTTATTTACAAATTTGTTCTTAAGACATTATCATATGTTTACTGCCCTACCACAAACTCACACTTCCACTTCTTCATTTCTGTTAAACCAGGGAGCTACTTGGCTACATGCACCACTAAAACAGTTTTAAAAACCTTCTAATCATAAATAAAGACCAAGATGGACATATAGGAAGATGGTGGTGCAGGTTGCTCACCTTCCTTAGAATTTTCTATGACAATGGTATCCTGCCAAGATGATGGTATTTTTTCTATCTAACATAATGTCATTTATCAGTTCAGCCCATGCCTGAAAAACTTTTGACACTTTTGACTTGCAAAAATCTACAAGGATTTCATCTAGATCCAAAGCTTTCACAGAGGACTATCTGTTAAACATGTCCAGACATTCTTCTACATTGCATTAATTAATCTGTTCTGGCCCCAATAAAAGGAGGAAAATATGATCCAAGTAATGGTGGTGCTAACCCCTACCAACCACCATTCCTAAGGTCACTAGCATACATATGAATATAGTATTGATGAAAAACTTGTAAAATATCAGCAAGATTTTAAGTCATCCCCCATACTGTGCCCTTCTGTCTGATTGTATATATGACCCTCTCCACTTCCGGGTGTCTTACCCTAATAGTCTAGGATTTCTGTGACCTTGACACATTTTAATATATATTCCTCTAATTGCTGCTTTCTAAAATTCTAGTTTCTTTTCTATAAATTGTATACTTCCATGTTAGCTTTGCCCAACAGTATATGTTGATCTGAGTTCAAAGTAGTCATTATCATTTGCAAACCTCTAGCATCATAAATTATCTCTTGTCATTACTGACAATTAATACTAACAAAATGAAAGTGGAATATCCTTCTTTAAGTTGTCCTACACCCAGAAGGTCTTGACCACACTCTGCAAATACTTCATGAACTCATTTAAAATACCTAGATAGCACACCTTAAAACTTCTCATTTTAAGAGATAAACAGAGAATCGTGAATACTTTTCCAAGTGAAAATAGTCCATCACCAAAGCTGATAAATGGATGGGAGCTGGGCAGATAGGAGAAGGGGGACCTATCTCCTGTGCTCACATCCTATAGAGATGTTCTTCCATAATATGTGTTGAATCTAGTCCAGATCATGCTTAATGGCAGAAGTAGAAAAAGGTAAGGTTCCAAGTATTTTCGAACAAGCCGACTATATAGACCCACAAATCTACTGTATGAAGCAAAGAAACTCTCAACTGGAGACAACCTCACTCTCCTGGGACCATTATATATTGTTTATATAGATTATCAGATTCTAGTCTTTTTATAATATTGGTATGTTTGTGAAGAAAAACAATCTGATTCATGATTTATTTTAATAACTGATTATCAGTTCTAGGTGGGATATATACAGAGGCCAATGTTATATATAAATTATACCCAAACCACATCACAGCTACACACTCCCTTTAGAGTCTTCCAGCAAAGTTATTTTAAAGCTAGGAGTGTTGTGTTTTAATGGACTGTCTCGAGATTTAAACAGAGAGCTCATTTTTTCTCTCAGTTTAAAAGTGGTGTAAAGTAACTGAAAACATTTTTTTTTTCTGTGGAGAAATTGTATTTATTTTACTTTTGTGGGTCTGGCATAGTGTTTTAAAGCACTTTATTCTGTGTTTTTCTCTCAAAAAAGTAAATTGTGTGGACTAGTAGTATTTACTGGTAATTGCTGCTTGTCTTCCCCAGGAAAGAGGCACCAAATTTGGCTTGATCATAGAACAGGCTACCAGTCTCATGGTCAGTCTTTCTTCCAGCCACAAAAGGAAAACATTAAGGAAACAGCCTTTGCCACCGCAGCAGGCTAGCAATTTGTTTCAGCTGCAGGTGGATGACTCTGGTAGGCCATTTGTTGTGCCGTGGACCATTAATCTTTTACCCCAGTTCCCTCTGGGATAGCACCTACAGTCACTATGGACTTGGGGTTAGCCACATCCTCTGCAGCTGTTGGGGTCCCATTAGTGGGTAAGGGAAGAGTCACTCTTGTTAGTCCTGGGAAAGGGAACAAGGAAGGCTTCCCATGTGTCAGAATGCTTTGCCCATCTCTGGGGAAAGCTGCTGCTGTCATTAGTAACATGGTTGGTTCTATTTTTTTTTTGCTGTCAAAAAGAAACTGAAAACCAAGCTTGTAAGTACTTAATTTCCGATAGATAGGAGTACTTTACTGGGTTTGCCTCAGGGTTTAATTTAGGGTATTGATGTTTCTTGTAAAGTAGTCTAGTAAAAGAAATAGTGATGCCTCTTTTTCTGAAGAGATCCAAGTTTCTGAATCTGAACAGGAAGATGAAGGGACAGATACTTTTTCCTTGGATTTCTAATTCAGGCTCATAGCTCAGTTTATGATTCTCCCTGTGGAGGTATTCAAAATTTCTCTGAGACTACTGGTAGACTTTGTCAGTATTTTCATTGGGAGGTTTCTCAGTCACTCAGACAATACTGTGAGTTGTTACAGCAGGATTTTCCAGAAACTACACAAATTTCGTCTGTACTATATGCTTTAGATGATGTGTGTGTTACTGTCTGCAGTTTTCTTGATAGGCAGCTACCCCTAAAAAGGCAGACAGGATGTATAACGTTCCTCAGTCTTTTTCATTTTTATGCAGTATTCCCAAATCTGACCCAGTACTGTAGCTTTAGCTGATTCCACTGCTGCTAAGTATTTAGTTACTTTTTCTGATAGGATGGGAAAATTATTGATAGGTATGGGAAAAAGGGTATAGTTCTCCAACTTAGATTTTCTGCGTTTTGAATTGTCAGGCTCATATGTTAAAGTTTGTTTTGACAGATTTGTGAAAGTATGAGGAATGTTTTATCTACAGTTTCTTCTTGTGAAGAAAAATCTGCTTTAAATAGCTTAAGTTTCTTACATTGCACAGTTCACTGCTTATTGTTTGTAGTGTGTTTATACCTCTGTTCAAAATTCTTCTAGTGCTATGGCCACTGGTACTGTTTTGAGGAGCTTTTCCTTGTTTCATTCTCAGATCCTCCCAGATTATGTTAAAAATGAGATTTTTAAATACTCCCTCAGTTAGAGTTTTGGTCCCCAGTGCTACAGAGGTGATTAAAAAGTGTGATGAAAGGGGCAAGCTCATCCAGGGAATCTCTAAGATTTTTCAGACCTCCTTTTCCAAAATTTCCAAGGGATTTTCTATCTCCTCATCCAATTTTGGCAAAAAAACCCACCATAAACAGTCTCAACAAATGACTGTTAAACAAATGATTAAGAAGAAATGCAAGGCGGTCCAAAAAGAAATCTTGAACAAATAACAATAACTTTGTTTTAGTAGATCATGGTTGAAGCTGGGAGTCTGATGGTCACTGAAGTGAAAATTCATCTGAGTTGTTACTTACAGTTGATTTATAAAGTTGGCAGTACAGATTAGGATGGGTTTATCTGATTTTGGATTGCCATTGCACTGGGGTTTTTGGTATGCATGTTGCTAATGAGTGTAATGTACTGTACAGAACATTTAAATGCCTGTTATCCAACAGAGGTGCAAATTTCATTTTGTACTCAAACTCCTTTTACTGCCCCCAACCCACCTGGCATTTGAAACAAATTGACACATCCTTCAAATTGTTGTCCCCTGCAGTCAATAAATGTACACATCAGTTTCAGTGGTTCCCTGTAAAACTATTAAATATATTGTTTTTAGATTTGCAATCTTCTTTGTAAGCATGTTATGTACTTCTTGTTTGAGGCATTCATTTAAGCAGTTGTAAAAATAATATGGCCTGAAAAAAGTTGCAATGTTTCTGAATGGTGCAAAAAATGCCCCCCTTTAGAGTCCAATGTGTATGCTTGGCTACACCCTTGTGTTGTGAAAGCTGTCCCATTTTCAGCCTAGTGAAGATGGGTTAATTATTCTTAAGAAATATTGTAGTGTCACCAACCATTTGTGTTTTGGTTGCCTCACTAAGGATAATATTTTTTTTTTCTTGGGGATGTAGTTCTCTGCATGGATGCTTATATAACAGGGCTGTTTGTTACTTGATAATGTCTTTGTTGAAATGATGTGATGTGTTTTCTTAGTCTTAATCCACTTGGAAATACCTCCTATCATAAATCTGGCGAAGAAATTTTCTTTTAGATTCAAAGGAATTCCAGAGGAATGTAAGTTCTTGTGTTTGACCATGTCTTTAAAATCACTTGACTTCTCCTCTAAGTATTTCACTCAGGCCTCTCGCTGCAATCCAAGCTGTAGTTTCCACTTCAGTGATTTGTATCTGACCTAAGTATGAATGACCAGAAGAGGTGGGCTCAAATTCTTTATGTTTTTTCACCATTTAAGAACTGGATGTGGCTTTCCAGTAGTAAGGAGACACTACTCTTATACTATAGCTATAACATTAACTGCTACCTTTGATGCATTTCAAGAAAAAAATGTGCTTTTAAGGCAGGATTTGCCAAAGACACATATTAAAATAACAAGGTACAAGTGATCGCAGAGGATGACTTCCAAATGAATGTTTTCTGTAGCACTTTGTCTGATATGCAGAGTAGAGGTCTCCTTAAACATGTAGTTCAGACTGTTAAGTATCATATACATTGTAAGACACCACAGGAGTTCTTACACATTGGATCTTTATTGCAAAGTCAAGAACCAGTGTGGGTCATATGACTCGCATCACAAAATAAACAGTACTAAAATCTTTCTCTTACTGAATGTAGAGACCCTTCAACTTATAATATGCACAATTATACAAATAATTATACTGCTAATTAGACTACGACTGTAACTATGAGTTGTGTAACAATTATATCGACAACATGATTTCATGCACTGAACCTTGCTTTGAACTATTGATGGTCCAAATATCTGAGCAGCTTTTTGATAAGACACCCATGTATAATGTTTACAACCTTGGATGGTTTTACAGCTGTCCTTAAGTTTGCTATCAATACTTAGTTTAGCAGTGTTAGGGGACCTGGCAAAGTAATGTAACTAGCAAAGGAGGTGGATTTAGTTATTCAAATCAGTGCATTTAAAAGTGACTTCCTATAATTTCTGAATGTTTTCTGTCCACATCTAAGTGTCCATGGATTGCTTGAAATTTCCCTCTCTAGATTTGGATGTTACTGTGTCTTACAATGTATGATTGTCATTGGCTGTGATGAGGAGCAGCAGTGACTTGAAATGACATCTTGCGGCCTCATTTCTGATCTTGAACCATTCTGATCCTCTCTTCTTCCTTCAAAACTGGAAGAGCCACTGCTCTAGTAAAACATTTTCTGTTTTGCATGTCTGGTCTGTAACAATTCTAACTGGGACTAATAATAGAAATGAGGCAAGCAGATTTTACCTTAACCTTTTGCCCTGGTATCAGTAGCTGTGCTAGCAAAAGTCCTATAGACCGGAGAAATGTGTTTCTGTAGTCCAAAAAGATAAGTAACAGCCAGTTTGCTTGTAATAGTTACCATTTCTCAGCAAGTCATTCGTAGATTGGATCATTCTTTCAGCTTGACTACTTGATTTGCAGATATTGTAGACTTGAAGTGTGTGTGTGAATTTCCTTTTTCAGTATAAGTCTGAAAATTCAGGCTGAAAAACTGCAGACCATTTTCAGACATTATGTTTTCATTACTGCGATCAGTGACTGTGCTGAAGTTTCTTTTTAAAAGACAGCTTTGGAGTGTTAGTAGTAGTCAACGCACAACAAGAAATTAAGATTTATATGTACAGGTCAGCACCTAATTTTATCAAAGGAACCAAAAGTGAAGAAATTGAATGCACAATTAACCCCATTATTTTATTTTAATTCTTAAACAAGAAATTTTGATTTATACGAACAAGTCAGCACCTAATTTTATCAAAGGAACCAGAAGTGAAGAAATTTAATGCACACAACAAATTCCTAAACAAAATGCATAGTCCACTATTCTCAATCATTTGATATATTTGCATGACATATCCAACTAGCACTTAATGTAATGCACTTTCTCTTTGCAATTTGTCATTCTAAGCTTAACTCATGAAGTTTTACCAACAGTTATTTATGCAGTTGAATAGACATAATTACCTCTTGAAAATCAGTCCTTGTATGCATGACTCCACTTTGGAATTATAGATAAACTCACTAACCTAGGTATAAATCCCTATGTCACAAGATGGGTTGCCAACTGGCTTACTGACAGAACCCACACTGTGAAAGTAGCAGACTCCAAATCTGACTTCAGACCAGTGACAAGTGGAGTACCACAGGGTTCAGTCCTGGGTCCTGTCCTGTTTGGTATCTACTTCTCAGAAGTACAGGCTAACACAGAAGGTCTTTGGCTAACGAAGTTCGCAGATGACTGCAAATTAGGAGCCATAATCGAAACTCCTAACGATGTGGACATCCTACAAAAGGGCTTCACTGAGACAGATGCCTGGTTTCAAAGCCATGGCCTAAAGCTCAATGCCAAAAAGTGTATTGTCATCCCTTTTGGTAAAAACTCTGTACCCATGAACTACCACATAGGCGGTAGTCTACTTAACACTGAAAGCGTGATAAGAGACCTTGGGACACAGGTGGAGAGTAGTCTCTCCTTTGATAATCACATTGCCACAGTAGTCAGGAAATCCTTCTACGTGGCACACCTCATCACAAAAGGTTTCTCATCCAGAAAAAAGAGGTCATTGTTTCCCCTCTACTCATCACTCATTAGACCCATTATAGAGTACAACGCCCCTTTTGGTATGTACCTCACAAAGCATCTACAACAACTAGAAAGGCCGCAGAAATACCTCACAAAGAGGATTACTGGCCTCAAACAGATGCCCTATGCACACCGTCTCAAAAAACTCCAGCTTTACTCCATTATATCACCTACTCAGAGGAGATCTCTGCCTAACATACAAAACTGTGTCAAACCCAGAGCTGTTGGACATGCTCCACTTCCCTCTGAGCTACACGTGCTAGGGACCTAAACCTTGTCACCACAATAAACAGAAAATGCTGGAGGGATAGATTCCTGCCCCAGAGACTTCCCATACTCTGGAACAAACTACCTGTCTATATCAAACAAAGCTCCTCATTAGCACTCTTCAAGAAAAATCTTGATGATTGGATCACCCCGGGGATACTTCTGTGACTCTGCTCGACAGGGGCACAGGAAAATAATTTTCTTGGGTGGCAAAAGCCAGGGTACCTTTTTGGCTTGGCTTATATAGGCCCTAGGGCCAATAGCCTAGTAGCTACCTATGAACCTATGAACCTATGACAGTTTATACTGAAAGGAAATCATGGATTGAATAATGGATGTAACCTGTCATAATGGTATCTTACAATATGTATAGCAAATTTCATTTCTTGTAACTTGTCTTTGGTCGCTGGCAATTGTTATGCAATCCACAGTGTCTGTAAGTCTTTAACTACCAGATCTTCTTTGCATTCCTTTGGATATGTTCTATTGGAACTACCTATTGTGCGTTAGTATTCATGTAGGTCATACTTCTTCAGTTTCAACAACATTCTCTGCAGTCTTGCACGTGATTTATATAAAGACTTTTCAGACCTACTTTGTAGAGTGGTCTCCGATCAGATTCCATTGTAATGCTTTCACTATATATGAAGCTTTGTGGAATTTCTGACATACAAAGACTGTTCTAGCATTTATTTTCCTGTTTGTGCATAGTGTATCTGTGCATCAGTTACAGCCCTTTGTTCATAGGCAGATGGTTTGTCTTACTGCAGTAGAACTGCTCCTAATGCTTCCTAATTTGCATGCGCTTGTAGGGTTGTGAGTAGTGTTGTATCATGGAATTTCAGATTTGGAGCTGTTGTAGCTGACCTCTTTAGCATCCCAAAATTCTGTTTTTGATCTGCTGATCAACACAGCATTGCATAATACTCTAGCAAATTTCTCAGTGCCATGGCAAATTCTGTTAACTTGTTAACTGATGAAGTCCACGTTACGTGGATGGAAGCGCTTGATCCGTTTTTGTGTGTTTTAAGTTTACATTAAAGAAATCTTTTGGAAATTGCCTGTCATGCGGTGCTGATTGCTACAGCATATTTAGAACAAGGAAGGATGTATTATTGCTGCCTGTGACTGGTGACTCTTGTAACTTTTTCTTTTGTTATTGAGTTACATTTTGATTATTTCAGTATGGATATACAGGAGGATCCTAACACAGGGAAGCGTACGCCCAGAGGAACAGATGAGCTGGAACAACTGCAAACGGAAGTCTCGTCACTTAAAGGGGAGGTCTCGCGTATTTTGGAGATATTAACGCAATGTAAGGAGAAATGTTCTGAAGCTGTGCCTCGGTTTTGTTGCAGAACGCCATCGGAGTCTAGCGACCTGGATTTTGACATACCCAATGGTCAAAATCAAGTTACTAACATTGTCTTACGTAACCATGGCTTGGATTTAACTAACAAGGTACCAGAAATCAGTCGTTTAATGGAAAAAGACTTCACATTTGATTTTTCTATCTACAATGTGGATGAAGAAGCCAAACGTACGGGTACCAAACCTAAAAGGGCTATGACTGGGAAAACTTATACATCGGTTGTAAATGGAACTCAGAGCAAATCAGGTACTGTGCAAATAAGCTCTAGTCCTCGTACTAAAAGCAATGTTAATATGTTTAATATGGGGAACAATGAAATGAACTTTTTGGACAATTTTATTACTTTTGACATATGTTTTGACCAAAATGTACAAAAGGAAGTTAAATCAGCAGCTAAGCATATTGATGGTAGTAATGGTGAGATGATTTACCTAATGGGCAAATACCTTAATATAATTAGGGGCATCAAGGTTGATAATGCCTATCTTAATCAATGTTTAACTATGCATATTGTGCCAAAAGGACTTAGATTTTTTAAAATTCCCATGGGAATTGAGTTGGATGATCAAAATTGTAATGATTTTGAAAAATTGTTTGACCAATTTGGTTTTGAATTTATGAAAATGCTTTTAAAGAAGAATGATGAAAAACTATGTGTATATATTGAAAAAGTAGAAAAGTTAAATAAGTCCATTTGTAATGATTTGTTGTTTGAACAGTGGAAAAATCTGTATCAAAAGCAATTTGGAGAGGTGAATAGAAAAGCTGAAAGTATTATACAAAGGAAACACAATAAATTAGCCAGGGACATCAATGATTACAAAAACAAGACAGTATATCAATGGAGAAAGGGATATGGAAATAATAATAGATTTAATAATAAGGAGAATTATTATGATTCACATGGCAATGATGTAAATTTTCAAGAGGAAAGGAATCAACCAAGGAAAATGAATGATGTGAGAAAATGGGAATGGAGGGAAAATTCGGCAAATCAAAAGTGGGGCCGAGAAGAATATTACAACCCTCCGCAGGGACAATGGAGGGGGAAGTATTAAGAATTGAATTGTTGCAGCATGAACATAGTAGTGACAATAATAAGAGAAAAGAACTAAGTAAAGACATTAGTATTTTAGATTCAGATAAAATTATTCATCAAAAAAATGATTTCTATGTATATAATTATACTGATAAAATAATTACTAATGAATATTTTACTTTATTCTCAAAAGGGATGAAATATGTGCCAAACAACCAGTTTAGAGTGGTGGACAGTATTATTGAAATTAAAAAATACTTAAGGAAACTTAATTTAGCATTGCATTTTCGGAACGAACCTAATAAGAATGAAGCGAATGAAAAAATTAAGAAAAAAAGTTCATCTATTCCTCCAAGTAATCCTTATATAGGGTTATATGAAAAGTTAGTAACCAGAGACATATATATGTTAAAAAATAATGTTCATAAGGGAATATTTAGGAAAACAAATATTAATGAAAATTAGTTACATTTATGATATTACAGTGGACAGGTCAATTAGAATAATGAAGCCAGACAAGGGGGGGTGGGATAGTTATCTACAATCAAGATGCCTACATTAACAAAATATTTAATATTTTAGTAACCTCTGGAAACTATACATCCATTTCATTAAATGAAATTAATATTGGATACAGGCGAATAGACTTATTTCTGGAGGACATATTATTAGATGGTAGAATTAACATGGATGTATTTAAGTATATGAAAGTTGAGCATCCATACATGGCAACTATTGTAGGAGTGCCAAAAATTCACAAGGATTACCATGACCCTCCCTTCAGACCTATCATATCAGGAAGTTATTCTAAGACATTCCCTATGGGAGTAGTGATTGATGTTTGGCTCAAACATGTTTATGAAAACATTCCACATATGATTAAAGATTTGTGGATCTTATTAGGGAATCTTACTCCTGATTTATGGAAAGAGGGACTATTATTTATCACCATTGATGTAGTTGACCTATTTTCATGTATACCAAAGGAACAAGGATTGGAATATTTTTATAATAGCATACGCAATTACTCACAGCTTGACTGGGAATGAACTTTGGTAGTTATGGAACTTATGAGTATCATCTTAGATTACAACTACATATACTTTGAAGGGGAATATTATAGGCAGACGAGAGGGGTTGCCATGGGTACTGCATGCGCACCTATATATGCGAATTTAGTTATGTTAGATTGGGAGAGACATTATATATTCAAGAGTCAGTACTCTCAATATATTAGATATTATACTAGATTTTTGGATGACATATTCATCTTATGGGATGGACATGAAGTGATTATAGAAGAATTTATTAACTACCTTAATAACACTAGTCAGTTTTTGAAATTTACATACAGTGTTAGTAAAGAAGGTTTGGCATATTTAGACACATTTATATCCAATAACAATGATGGTTTTGAATCAAGGATATATAGAAAGAATTATTTTTCTAATAATTACTTGGAATACACCAGCAACCATCCGTATAAGACGAAAAAAAGCATATTCAAAGGCCAGTGTATTCGAGCTGCTCGTATGAGTTCTAAACATGACATAATGTTGGATGAAATAGAATTTATAAGTAGCCTATTTATTAATAGAGGGTATCCAATTCACCTAATTAATGAAGTAAAGGCACTTGTTATTAATGAATGGGGTAAGAAGTATTTTCCAGTTCTAGGTAAACCCCTTAGTCAGGTCTTAGAAAAGGATGGCAAATGTGATTATAGAAAAGCATGTATATTAGAGTACACATCTCAAACAACTAGCATAAAGAATATTATGAAAAAATATTGGAACATCCTTTCACTGGTTACAGAAGTTAGGAAAATAGTGGGCGAAGCACCTATTTTTGTGTTAAAAATGGGAATGAACCTTAAGGCTATTTTGGAAAGGTCAGAAAAGATACACAACCCCCCTTCAAAGTATAGTGGGACACACAGGTGTGGTAATTGTAAATACTGCCACTGTATAATGGAAGTGGACCACATAAAATTAGAAAATATTAATAAAACAAGAGTAAAATTTGTGAGAGGTAATTACAACACACAGAATGTAGTATATTTAGCCAAGTGTGTATTATGTCCAGGATATTACATAGGAAAAACTGAACGCAAGTTCAAGAAGAGAATATATGAACATTTATATGATATTAAGAAGAAAGATAAAACTAATGCATTATATAGGTACATTTCATCCTTTGACAATAGACACCAATTCAGATTTGCCATTATTGAGATAGTTAGTAATAATATGAGGGGAGGTAATTTAGGGACACAGCTAGCAGCAAAAGAAGCTAAATGGCAGATCTTGACAGATGCCACAACTCCCCCAGGATTAAATGATGGCATCTCGGTAAAACCATTTCTTGTAATGAATTATTAAAGTATATATTTATTATTATTATTACACACATCCATCCTTTTATTAATAAATTAGTGTATGAATATATTTATTTATTTATTCTAAATATTTATTATATTACACATGTAAGAATATTTGAATATGCAGTTTTTAAATATGTTATTTATTTATTATTAGTATTTCTAAACAGTGTATTAAATTAATTATTTATTTTTATAACATCAATCAGATTCAAAAAAACATATGTTCATGCATGAAGTTTTACTTGGGAATTGATTCATCCCTGTCCCTAGGCACATTGAATTAAAAGAGTATTATAAATAAATTTAGTGATCTATGAAGTGTTAAACATTAACATTGTCACTGTCATCCAAATGAATATAGGACGTATTAGTAGAAAATGATAATGTATACATACAAATGTATAATTTACCATATACATTTTAAAATACACTTGTAATATTTGATTAGTACTACAAGGTGATTTTTAATTTTTAATGTATATTGTGTTATTTTATTATAAGTAATATGTATTATTTTACTGTGAGAACAATTTATTTTAATTATTTATTAATTCTATGCTATGAATTTAAGCTGTGTAGATGCCTTTAAGAATGTAGCATGAAATGGCGCCAAATTATGTTTAAATACTGTGAAATGTATTAGTGAATTGATTCTGATGAAGTCCACGTTACGTGGATGAAAGAGCTTGATCCGTTTTTGTGTGTTTTAAGTTTACATTAAAGAAATCTTTTGGAAATTGCCTGTCATGCGGTGCTGATTGCTACAGCATATTTAGAACAAGGAAGGACGTATTATTGCTGCCTGTGACTGGTGACTCTTGTAACTTTTTCTTTTGTTATTGAGTTACATTTTGATAAATAAACTTTGGCAAATACTATGCTTTTCCCAAGAGAAGATTTGAAAGTAGGTTTTTGAATATTCAGAGTTTAATGAATGATTCACTATCTGGCTGTGGACAATTATTACTCAGCACGAGACATGTATTTCAGAAAAAGGACAATCATTTGATATTTGGCTTTATGGATTTTAAAATTACCTCAGTTTGAACAACTCATTTAGTTTCTGTCTCATTCCTGCTTTGTAGCAACTCAGATGAGAAGGAAATCAGTAAGTCATTAATACCAATAACACTTT